>NC_089820.1:90034813-90343376 GCF_029633855.1 Hoplias malabaricus | reverse complement strand
ACTAGGCTTTTCTGATCGCACCCTTCTACTCATGTGTTTACCTAGCTTCACTGGAAGTAGGAATCCCATCATGAAGTTTACAGTTATACATTTTATGCAGCACAACATGTCCCTATATATTAGCTTTGGGATGTGGTAGGGCAACAATTACCACACCATTGTCTTCGTCAGGACCTCTCTGACACACGGTGTGGGTTTGAAGAAGATCTGAAGAGGTCACATATTTCACCCAAAAAAACACTAAGGGGTACCCCTTTGTGTTTTTTTAGACTAAATTTTTGACCATCTCAGATTTCTTCCACACTCACGATGTTGATTAGGCAGGTCCTGACTTACACAAAGGTGTGATTATTTTCAGCCTATCTCATCCCAAAGCTGAGATATGAGGACAAACTTAACTGGGATTTTCTCTCAATAGGTTTATTGGTGTTGAATATATTGGAATTAAATTTATGAGCTTGTTATACGTCCAATAAAGCAAAATACAGATGCAATGTAGGATATATTGGACTGACTAGGCTTTTCTGATCGCACCCTTCTACTCATGTGTTTACCTAGCTTCACTGGAAGTAGGAATCCCGTCATGAAATTTACAGTTATTAATTTTATGCAGCAAAGCATGTCCCTATATCTTAGCTTTGGGATGTGGTAGGACAAAAATTACCACACCACTGTTTTCGTCAGGACCTCTCTGACACACGGTGTGGGTTTGAAGAAGAGCTGAGGAGGTCACATATTTCACCCAAAAAAACACTAAGAGGTACCCCTTTGTGTTTTTTTAGACTAAATTTTTGACCATCTCAGATTTCTTCCAAACTCACGATGTTGATTAGGCAGGTCCTGACTTACACAAAGGTGTGATTATTTTCAGCCTATCTCGTCCCAAAGCTGAGATATGAGGACAAACTGAACTGGGATTTTCTCTTAATAGGTTTATTGGTGTTGAATATATTGGAATTAAATTTATGAGCTTTTTATACATCCAATAAAGCAAAATACAGATGCAATGTAGGATATATTGGACTGACTAGGCTATTCTGATCGCACCCTTCTACTCATGTGTTTACCTAGCTTCACTGGAAGTAGGAATCCCATCATGAAATTTACAGTTATTAATTTTATGCAGCAAAGCATGTCCCTATATCTTAGCTTTGGGATGTGGTAGGACAAAAATTACCACACCACTGTCTTCGTCAGGACCTCCCTGACACACATGTGGGTTTGAACAAGATCTGAAGAGGTCACATATTTCACCCAAAAAAACACTAAGGGGTACCCCTTTGTGTTTTTTCAGACTAAATTTTTGACCGTCTCAGATTTCTTCCAAACTCACGATGTTGATTAGGCAGGTCCTGACTTACACAAAGGTGTGATTACTTCCAGCCTATCTCATTCCAAAGCTGAGATATGAGGTCTAACGTAAGTGGGATTTTCTCTCAATAGGTTTATTTGTGTTGAATATATTGGAATTAAATTTATGAGCTTGTTATACATCCAGTAAAGAAAAATACAGATGCAATGTAGGATATATTGGACTGACTAGGCTTTTCTGATCGCACCCTTCTTCTCATGTGTTTACCTAGCTTCACTGTAAGTAGGAATCCCATCATGAAATTTACAGTTATACATTTTATGCAGCACAGCATGTCCCTATAATTTAGCTTTGGGATGTGGTAGGGCAAAAATTACCACACCACTGTCTTCGTCAGGACCTCCCTGACACACGGTGTTGGATTGAACAAGATCTGAAGAGGTCACATATTTCACCCAAAAAAACACTAAGGGGTACCCCTTTGTGTTTTTTCAGTCTAAATTTTTGACCGTCTCAGATTTCTTCCAAACTCACGATGTTCATTAGGCAGGTCCTGACTTACACAAAGGTGTGATTATTTTCAGCCTATCTCATCCCAAAGCTGAGATATGAGGACAAACTGAACTGGGATTTTCTCTCAATAGGTTTATTGGTGTTGAATATATTGGAATTAAATTCGTGAGCTTTTTATACGTCCAATAAAGCAAAATACAGATGCAATGTAGGATATATTGGACTGACTAGGCTTTTCTGATCGCACCCTTCTACTCATGTGTTTACCTAGCTTCACTGGAAGTAGGAATCCCATCATGAAATTTACAGTTATACATTTTATGCAGCACAACATGTCCCTATATCTCAGCTCTGGGATGTGGTAGGGCAACAATTACCACACCACTGTCTTCGTCAGGACCTCCCTGACACACGGTGTGGGTTTGAAGAAGATCTGAAGAGGTCACATATTTCACCCAAAAAAACACTAAGGGGTACCCCTTTGTGTTTTTTCAGACTAAATTTTTGACCGTCTCAGATTTCTTCCAAACTCACGATGTTGATTAGGCAGGTCCTGACTTACACAAAGGTGTGATTATTTCCAGCCTATCTCATCCCAAAGCTGAGATATGAGGTCTAATGTAAGTGGGATTTTCTCTCAATAGGTTTATTTGTGTTGAATATATTGGAATTAAATTTATGAGCTTGTTATATATCCAATAAAGAAAAATACAGATGCAATGTAGGATATATTGGACTGACTAGGCTTTTCTGATCGCACCCTTCTACTCATGTGTTTACCTAGCTTCACTGGAAGTAGGAATCCCATCATGAAATTTACAGTTATACATTTTATGCAGCACAACATGTCCCTATATCTCAGCTCTGGGATGTGGTAGGGCAACAATTACCACACCACTGTCTTCGTCAGGACCTCCCTGACACACGGTGTGGGTTTGAAGAAGATCTGAAGAGGTCACATATTTCACCCAAAAAAACTAAGGGGTACCCCTTTGTGTTTTTTCAGACTAAATTTTTGACCGTCTCAGATTTCTTCCAAACTCACGATGTTGATTAGGCAGGTCCTGACTTACACAAAGGTGTGATTATTTTCAGCCTATCTCATCCCAAAGCTGAGATATGAGGACAAACTGAACTGGGATTTTCTCTCAATAGGTTTATTGGTGTTGAATATATTGGAATTAAATTCGTGAGCTTTTTATACGTCCAATAAAGCAAAATACAGATGCAATGTAGGATATATTGGACTGACTAGGCTTTTCTGATCGCACCCTTCTACTCATGTGTTTACCTAGCTTCACTGGAAGTAGGAATCCCATCATGAAATTTACAGTTATACATTTTATGCAGCACAACATGTCCCTATATCTCAGCTCTGGGATGTGGTAGGGCAACAATTACCACACCACTGTCTTCGTCAGGACCTCCCTGACACACGGTGTGGGTTTGAAGAAGATCTGAAGAGGTCACATATTTCACCCAAAAAAACACTAAGGGGTACCCCTTTGTGTTTTTTCAGACTAAATTTTTGACCGTCTCAGATTTCTTCCAAACTCACGATGTTGATTAGGCAGGTCCTGACTTACACAAAGGTGTGATTATTTCCAGCCTATCTCATCCCAAAGCTGAGATATGAGGTCTAATGTAAGTGGGATTTTCTCTCAATAGGTTTATTTGTGTTGAATATATTGGAATTAAATTTATGAGCTTGTTATATATCCAATAAAGAAAAATACAGATGCAATGTAGGATATATTGGACTGATTAGGCTTTTCTGATCGCACCCTTCTACTCATGTGTTTACCTAGCTTCACTGGAAGTAGGAATCCCATCATGAAATTTACAGTTATACATTTTATGCAGCACAACATGTCCCTATATCTCAGTTCTGGGATGTGGTAGGGCAACAATTACCACACCACTGTCTTCGTCAGGACCTCCCTGACACACGGTGTGGGTTTGAAGAAGATCTGAAGAGGTCACATATTTCACCCAAAAAAACTAAGGGGTACCCCTTTGTGTTTTTTCAGACTAAATTTTTGACCGTCTCAGATTTCTTCCAAACTCACGATGTTGATTAGGCAGGTCCTGACTTACACAAAGGTGTGATTATTTTCAGCCTATCTCATCCCAAAGCTGAGATATGAGGACAAACTTAACTGGGATTTTCTCTCAATAGGTTTATTGGTGTTGAATATATTGGAATTAAATTTATGAGCTTTTTATACATCCAATAAAGCAAAATACAGATGCAATGTAGGATATATTGGACTGACTAGGCTTTTCTGATCGCACCCTTCTACTCATGTGTTTACCTAGCTTCACTGGAAGTAGGAATCCCATCATGAAATTTACAGTTATACATTTTATGCAACACAACATGTCCCTATATCTTAGCTTTAGGATGTGGTAGGGCAACAATTACCACACCACTGTCTTTGTCAGGACCTCTCTGACACACGGTGTGGGTTTGAAGAAGAGCTGAGGAGGTCACATATTTCACCCAAGAAAACACTAAGGGGTACCCCTTTGTGTTTTTTTAGACTAAATTTTTGACCATCTCAGATTTCTTCCAAACTCACGATGTTGATTAGGCAGGTCCTGACTTACACAAAGGTGCGATTATTTTTAGCCTATCTCATCCCAAAGCTGAGATATGAGGACTAACTTGACTGGGATTTTCTCTCAATAGGTTTATTGGTGTTGAATATATTGGAATTAAATTTATGAGCTAGTTTTACGTCCAATAAAGCAAAATACAGATGCAATGTAGGATATATTGGACTGACTAGGCTTTTCTGATCGCACCCTTCTACTCATGTGTTTACCTAGCTTCACTGGAAGTAGAAATCCCATCATGAAATTTACAGTTATACATTTTATGCAGCACAACATGTCCCTATATCTTAGCTTTGGGATGTGGTAGGGCAACAATTACCACACCATTGTCTTCGTCAGGACCTCTCTGACACACAGTGTGGGTTTGAAGAAGATCTGAAGAGGTCACATATTTCACCCAAAAAAACACTAAGGGGTACCCCTTTGTGTTTTTTTAGACTAAATTTTTGACCATCTCAGATTTCTTCCACACTCACGATGTTGATTAGGCAGGTCCTGACTTACACAAAGGTGTGATTATTTTCAGCCTATCTCATCCCAAAGCTGAGATATGAGGACAAACTTAACTGGGATTTTCTCTCAATAGGTTTATTGGTGTTGAATATATTGGAATTAAATTTATGAGCTTGTTATACGTCCAATAAAGCAAAATACAGATGCAATGTAGGATATATTGGACTGACTAGGCTTTTCTGATCGCACCCTTCTACTCATGTGTTTACCTAGCTTCACTGGAAGTAGGAATCCCATCATGAAATTTACAGTTATTAATTTTATGCAGCACAGCATGTCCCTATATCTTAGCTTTGGGATGTGGTAGGACAAAAATTACCACACCACTGTCTTCGTCAGGACCTCTCTGACACACGGTGTGGGTTTGAAGAAGATCTGAGGAGGTCACATATTTCACCCAAAAAAACACTAAGGGGTACCCCTTTGTGTTTTTTTAGACTAAATTTTTGACCATCTCAGATTTCTTCCAAACTCACGATGTTGATTAGGCAGGTCCTGACTTACACAAAGGTGTGATTATTTTCAGCCTATCTCATCCCAAAGCTGAGATATGAGGACAAACTTAACTGGGATTTTCTCTCAATAGGTTTATTGGTGTTGAATATATTGGAATTAAATTTATGAGCTTGTTATACGTCCAATAAAGCAAAATACAGATGCAATGTAGGATATATTGGACTGACTAGGCTTTTCTGATCGCACCCTTCTACTCATGTGTTTACCTAGCTTCACTGGAAGTAGGATTCCCATCATGAAATTTACAGTTATTAATTTTATGCAGCACAGCATGTCCCTATATCTTAGCTTTGGGATGTGGTAGGACAAAAATTACCACACCACTGTCTTCGTCAGGAACTCCCTGACACACGGTGTGGGTTTGAACAAGATCTGAAGAGGTCACATATTTCACCCAAAAAACACTAAGGGGTACCCCTTTGTGTTTTTTCAGACTAAATTTTTGACCGTCTCAGATTTCTTCCAAACTCACGATGTTGATTAGGCAGGTCCTGACTTACACAAAGGTGTGATTATTTTCAGCCTATCTCATCCCAAAGCTGAGATATGAGGACAAACTTAACTGGGATTTTCTCTCAATAGGTTTATTGGTGTTGAATATATTGGAATTAAATTTATGAGCTTGTTATACGTCCAATAAAGCAAAATACAGATGCAATGTAGGATATATTGGACTGACTAGGCTTTTCTGATCGCACCCTTCTACTCATGTGTTTACCTAGCTTCACTGGAATGAGGAATCCCATCATGAAATTTACAGTTATACATTTTATGCAGCACAGCATGTCCCTATATCTTAGCTTTGGGATGTGGTAGGGCAACAATTACCACACCACTGTCTTCGTCAGGACCTCTCTGACACACGGTGTGGGTTTGAAGAAGATCTGAAGAGGTCACATATTTCACCCAAAAAAACACTAAGGGGTACCCCTTTGTGTTTTTTTAGACTAAATTTTTGACCATCTCAGATTTCTTCCACACTCACGATGTTGATTAGGCACGTCCTGACTTACACAAAGGTGTGATTATTTTCAGCCTATCTCATCCCAAAGCTGAGATATGAGGACAAACTTAACTGGGATTTTCTCTCAATAGGTTTATTGGTGTTGAATATATTGGAATTAAATTTATGAGCTTTTTATACATCCAATAAAGCAACATACAGATGCATTGTAGGATATATTGGACTGACTAGGCTTTTCTGATCGCACCCTTCTACTCATGTGTTTACCTAGCTTCACTGGAATGAGGAATCCCATCATGAAATTTACAGTTATACATTTTATGCAGCACAACATGTCCCTATATCTTAGCTTTGGGATGTGGTAGGGCAACAATTACCACACCACTGTCTTCGTCAGGACCTCTCTGACACACGGTGTGGGTTTGAAGAAGATCTGAAGAGGTCACATATTTCACCCAAAAAAACACTAAGGGGTACCCCTTTGTGTTTTTTTAGACTAAATTTTTGACCATCTCAGATTTCTTCCACACTCACGATGTTGATTAGGCAGGTCCTGACTTACACAAAGGTGTGCTTATTTTCAGCCTATCTCATCCCAAAGCTGAGATATGAGGACAAACTTAACTGGGATTTTCTCTCAATAGGTTTATTGGTGTTGAATATATTGGAATTAAATTTATGAGCTTTTTATACGTCCAATAAAGCAAAATACAGATGCAATGTAGGATATATTGGACTGACTAGGCTTTTCTGATCGCACCCTTCTACTCATGTGTTTACCTAGCTTCACTGGAAGTAGGAATCCCATCATGAAATTTACAGTTATACATTTTATGCAGCACAACATGTCCCTATATCTTAGCTTTGGGATGTGGTAGGGCAACAATTACCACACCACTGTCTTCGTCAGGACCTCTCTGACACACGGTGTGGGTTTGAAGAAGATCTGAGGAGGTCACATATTTCACCCAAAAAAACACTAAGGGTTACCCCTTTGTGTTTTTTTAGACTAAATTTTTGACCATCTCAGATTTCTTCCAAACTCACGATGTTGATTAGGCAGGTCCTGACTTACACAAAGGTGTGATTATTTTCAGCCTATCTCATCCCAAAGCTGAGATATGAGGACAAACTTAACTGGGATTTTCTCTCAATAGGTTTATTGGTGTTGAATATATTGGAATTAAATTTATGAGCTTGTTATACGTCCAATAAAGCAAAATACAGATGTAATGTAGGATATATTGGACTGACTAGGCTTTTCTGATCGCACCCTTCTACTCATGTGTTTACCTAGCTTCACTGGAAGTAGGAATCCCATCATGAAATTTACAGTTATACATTTTATGCAGCACAACATGTCCCTATATCTTAGCTCTGGGATGTGGTAGGGCAACAATTACCACACCACTGTCTTCGTCAGGACCTCCCTGACACACGGTGTGGGTTTGAAGAAGATCTGAAGAGGTCACATATTTCACCCAAAAAAACACTAAGGGGTACCCCTTTGTGTTTTTTCAGACTAAATTATTGACCGTCTCAGATTTCTTCCAAACTCACGATGTTGATTAGGCAGGTCCTGACTTACACAATGGTGTGATTATTTTCAGCCTATCTCATCCCAAAGCTGAGATATGAGGACAAACTTAACTGGGATTTTCTCTTAATAGGTATATTGGTGTTGAATATATTGGAATTAAGTTTATGAGCTTTTTATACGTCCAATAAAGCAAAATACAGATGCAATGTAGGATGTATTGGACTGACTAGGCTTTTCTGATCACACCCTTCTACTCATGTGTTTACCTAGCTTCACTGGAAGTAGGAATCCCATCATGAAATTTACAGTTATACATTTTATGCAGCACAGCATGTCCCTATAATTTAGCTTTGGGATGTGGTAGGGCAACAATTACCACACCACTATCTTCGTCAGGACCTCCCTGACACACGGTGTGGGATTGAACAAGATCTGAAGAGGTCACATATTTCACCCAAAAAAACACTAAGGGGTACCCCTTTGTGTTTTTTCAGTCTAAATTTTTGACCGTCTCAGATTTCTTCCAAACTCACGATGTTCATTAGGCAGGTCCTGACTTACACAAAGGTGTGATTATTTTCAGCCTATCTCATCCCAAAGCTGAGAAATGAGGACAAACTGAACTGGGATTTTCTCTCAATAGGTTTATTGGTGTTGAATATATTGGAATTAAATTCGTGAGCTTTTTATACGTCCAATAAAGCAAAATACAGATGCAATGTAGGATATATTGGACTGACTAGGCTTTTCTGATCGCACCCTTCTACTCATGTGTTTACCTAGCTTCACTGGAAGTAGGAATCCCATCATGAAATTTACAGTTATACATTTTATGCAGCACAACATGTCCCTATATCTCAGCTCTGGGATGTGGTAGGGCAACAATTACCACACCACTGTCTTCGTCAGGACCTCCCTGACACACGGTGTGGGTTTGAAGAAGATCTGAAGAGGTCACATATTTCACCCAAAAAAACACTAAGAGGTACCCCTTTGTGTTTTTTTAGACTAAATTTTTGACCGTCTCAGATTTCTTCCAAACTCACGATGTTGATTAGGCAGGTCCTGACTTACACAAAGGTGTGATTATTTCCAGCCTATCTCATTCCAAAGCTGAGATATGAGGTCTAACGTAAGTGGGATTTTCTCTCAATAGGTTTATTTGTGTTGAATATATTGGAATTAAATTTATGAGCTTGTTATACATCCAGTAAAGAAAAATACAGATGCAATGTAGGATATATTGGACTGACTAGGCTTTTCTGATCGCACCCTTCTTCTCATGTGTTTACCTAGCTTCACTGTAAGTAGGAAACCCATCATGAAATTTACAGTTATTAATTTTATGCAGCACAGCATGTCCCTATATCTTAGCTTTGGGATGTGGTAGGGCAAAAATTACCACACCACTGTTTTCGTCAGGACCTCTCTGACACACGGTGTGGGTTTGAAGAAGAGCTGAGGAGGTCACATATTTCACCCAAAAAAACACTAAGAGGTACCCCTTTGTGTTTTTTTAGACTAAATTTTTGACCATCTCAGATTTCTTCCAAACTCACGATGTTGATTAGGCAGGTCCTGACTTACACAAAGGTGTGATTATTTTCAGCCTATCTCGTCCCAAAGCTGAGATATGAGGACAAACTTAACTGGGATTTTCTCTTAATAGGTATATTGGTGTTGAATATATTGGAATTAAATTTATGAGCTTTTTATACGTCCAATAAAGAAAAATACAGTTGCAATGTAGGATGTATTGGACTGACTAGGCTTTTCTGATCGCACCCTTCTACTCATGTGTTTACCTAGCTTCACTGGAAGTAGGAATCCCATCATGAAATTTACAGTTATACATTTTATGCAGCACAGCATGTCCCTATAATTTAGCTTTGGGATGTGGTAGGGCAACAATTACCACACCACTGTCTTCGTCAGGACCTCCCTGACACACGGTGTGGGATTGAACAAGATCTGAAGAGGTCACATATTTCACCCAAAAAAACACTAAGAGGTACCCCTTTGTGTTTTTTCAGTCTAAATTTTTGACCGTCTCAGATTTCTTCCAAACTCACGATGTTCATTAGGCAGGTCCTGACTTACACAAAGGTGTGATTATTTTCAGCCTATCTCATCCCAAAGCTGAGATATGAGGACAAACTGAACTGGGATTTTCTCTCAATAGGTTTATTGGTGTTGAATATATTGGAATTAAATTCGTGAGCTTTTTATACGTCCAATAAAGCAAAATACAGATGCAATGTAGGATATATTGGACTGACTAGGCTTTTCTGATCGCACCCTTCTACTCATGTGTTTACCTAGCTTCACTGGAAGTAGGAATCCCATCATGAAATTTACAGTTATACATTTTATGCAGCACAACATGTCCCTATATCTCAGCTCTGGGATGTGGTAGGGCAACAATTACCACACCACTGTCTTCGTCAGGACCTCCCTGACACACGGTGTGGGTTTGAAGAAGATCTGAAGAGGTCACATATTTCACCCAAAAAAACACTAAGGGGTACCCCTTTGTGTTTTTTCAGACTAAATTTTTGACCGTCTCAGATTTCTTCCAAACTCACGATGTTGATTAGGCAGGTCCTGACTTACACAAAGGTGTGATTATTTCCAGCCTATCTCATCCCAAAGCTGAGATATGAGGTCTAATGTAAGTGGGATTTTCTCTCAATAGGTTTATTTGTGTTGAATATATTGGAATTAAATTTATGAGCTTGATATATATCCAATAAAGAAAAATACAGATGCAATGTAGGATATATTGGACTGACTAGGCTTTTCTGATCGCACCCTTCTACTCATGTGTTTACCTAGCTTCACTGGAAGTAGGAATCCCATCATGAAATTTACAGTTATACATTTTATGCAGCACAACATGTCCCTATATCTCAGCTCTGGGATGTGGTAGGGCAACAATTACCACACCACTGTCTTCGTCAGGACCTCCCTGACACACGGTGTGGGTTTGAAGAAGATCTGAAGAGGTCACATATTTCACCCAAAAAAACTAAGGGGTACCCCTTTGTGTTTTTTCAGACTAAATTTTTGACCGTCTCAGATTTCTTCCAAACTCACGATGTTGATTAGGCAGGTCCTGACTTACACAAAGGTGTGATTATTTTCAGCCTATCTCATCCCAAAGCTGAGATATGAGGACAAACTGAACTGGGATTTTCTCTCAATAGGTTTATTGGTGTTGAATATATTGGAATTAAATTCGTGAGCTTTTTATACGTCCAATAAAGCAAAATACAGATGCAATGTAGGATATATTAGACTGACTAGGCTTTTCTGATCGCACCCTTCTACTCATGTGTTTACCTAGCTTCACTGGAAGTAGGAATCCCATCATGAAATTTACAGTTATACATTTTATGCAGCACAACATGTCCCTATATCTCAGCTCTGGGATGTGGTAGGGCAACAATTACCACACCACTGTCTTCGTCAGGACCTCCCTGACACACGGTGTGGGTTTGAAGAAGATCTGAAGAGGTCACATATTTCACCCAAAAAAACACTAAGGGGTACCCCTTTGTGTTTTTTCAGACTAAATTTTTGACCGTCTCAGATTTCTTCCAAACTCACGATGTTGATTAGGCAGGTCCTGACTTACACAAAGGTGTGATTATTTCCAGCCTATCTCATCCCAAAGCTGAGATATGAGGTCTAATGTAAGTGGGATTTTCTCTCAATAGGTTTATTTGTGTTGAATATATTGGAATTAAATTTATGAGCTTGTTATATATCCAATAAAGAAAAATACAGATGCAATGTAGGATATATTGGACTGACTAGGCTTTTCTGATCGCACCCTTCTACTCATGTGTTTACCTAGCTTCACTGGAAGTAGGAATCCCATCATGAAATTTACAGTTATACATTTTATGCAGCACAACATGTCCCTATATCTCAGTTCTGGGATGTGGTAGGGCAACAATTACCACACCACTGTCTTCGTCAGGACCTCCCTGACACACGGTGTGGGTTTGAAGAAGATCTGAAGAGGTCACATATTTCACCCAAAAAAACTAAGGGGTACCCCTTTGTGTTTTTTCAGACTAAATTTTTGACCGTCTCAGATTTCTTCCAAACTCACGATGTTGATTAGGCAGGTCCTGACTTACACAAAGGTGTGATTATTTTCAGCCTATCTCATCCCAAAGCTGAGATATGAGGACAAACTTAACTGGGATTTTCTCTCAATAGGTTTATTGGTGTTGAATATATTGGAATTAAATTTATGAGCTTTTTATACATCCAATAAAGCAAAATACAGATGCAATGTAGGATATATTGGACTGACTAGGCTTTTCTGATCGCACCCTTCTACTCATGTGTTTACCTAGCTTCACTGGAAGTAGGAATCCCATCATGAAATTTACAGTTATACATTTTATGCAACACAACATGTCCCTATATCTTAGCTTTAGGATGTGGTAGGGCAACAATTACCACACCACTGTCTTTGTCAGGACCTCTCTGACACACGGTGTGGGTTTGAAGAAGAGCTGAGGAGGTCACATATTTCACCCAAGAAAACACTAAGGGGTACCCCTTTGTGTTTTTTTAGACTAAATTTTTGACCATCTCAGATTTCTTCCAAACTCACGATGTTGATTAGGCAGGTCCTGACTTACACAAAGGTGCGATTATTTTTAGCCTATCTCATCCCAAAGCTGAGATATGAGGACTAACTTGACTGGGATTTTCTCTCAATAGGTTTATTGGTGTTGAATATATTGGAATTAAATTTATGAGCTAGTTTTACGTCCAATAAAGCAAAATACAGATGCAATGTAGGATATATTGGACTGACTAGGCTTTTCTGATCGCACCCTTCTACTCATGTGTTTACCTAGCTTCACTGGAAGTAGGAATCCCATCATGAAATTTACAGTTATACATTTTATGCAGCACAACATGTCCCTATATCTCAGCTCTGGGATGTGGTAGGGCAACAATTACCACACCACTGTCTTCGTCAGGACCTCCCTGACACACGGTGTGGGTTTGAAGAAGATCTGAAGAGGTCACATATTTCACCCAAAAAAACACTAAGAGGTACCCCTTTGTGTTTTTTTAGACTAAATTTTTGACCGTCTCAGATTTCTTCCAAACTCACGATGTTGATTAGGCAGGTCCTGACTTACACAAAGGTGTGATTATTTCCAGCCTATCTCATTCCAAAGCTGAGATATGAGGTCTAACGTAAGTGGGATTTTCTCTCAATAGGTTTATTTGTGTTGAATATATTGGAATTAAATTTATGAGCTTGTTATACATCCAGTAAAGAAAAATACAGATGCAATGTAGGATATATTGGACTGACTAGGCTTTTCTGATCGCACCCTTCTTCTCATGTGTTTACCTAGCTTCACTGTAAGTAGGAAACCCATCATGAAATTTACAGTTATTAATTTTATGCAGCACAGCATGTCCCTATATCTTAGCTTTGGGATGTGGTAGGGCAAAAATTACCACACCACTGTTTTCGTCAGGACCTCTCTGACACACGGTGTGGGTTTGAAGAAGAGCTGAGGAGGTCACATATTTCACCCAAAAAAACACTAAGAGGTACCCCTTTGTGTTTTTTTAGACTAAATTTTTGACCATCTCAGATTTCTTCCAAACTCACGATGTTGATTAGGCAGGTCCTGACTTACACAAAGGTGTGATTATTTTCAGCCTATCTCGTCCCAAAGCTGAGATATGAGGACAAACTTAACTGGGATTTTCTCTTAATAGGTATATTGGTGTTGAATATATTGGAATTAAATTTATGAGCTTTTTATACGTCCAATAAAGAAAAATACAGTTGCAATGTAGGATGTATTGGACTGACTAGGCTTTTCTGATCGCACCCTTCTACTCATGTGTTTACCTAGCTTCACTGGAAGTAGGAATCCCATCATGAAATTTACAGTTATACATTTTATGCAGCACAGCATGTCCCTATAATTTAGCTTTGGGATGTGGTAGGGCAACAATTACCACACCACTGTCTTCGTCAGGACCTCCCTGACACACGGTGTGGGATTGAACAAGATCTGAAGAGGTCACATATTTCACCCAAAAAAACACTAAGAGGTACCCCTTTGTGTTTTTTCAGTCTAAATTTTTGACCGTCTCAGATTTCTTCCAAACTCACGATGTTCATTAGGCAGGTCCTGACTTACACAAAGGTGTGATTATTTTCAGCCTATCTCATCCCAAAGCTGAGATATGAGGACAAACTGAACTGGGATTTTCTCTCAATAGGTTTATTGGTGTTGAATATATTGGAATTAAATTCGTGAGCTTTTTATACGTCCAATAAAGCAAAATACAGATGCAATGTAGGATATATTGGACTGACTAGGCTTTTCTGATCGCACCCTTCTACTCATGTGTTTACCTAGCTTCACTGGAAGTAGGAATCCCATCATGAAATTTACAGTTATACATTTTATGCAGCACAACATGTCCCTATATCTCAGCTCTGGGATGTGGTAGGGCAACAATTACCACACCACTGTCTTCGTCAGGACCTCCCTGACACACGGTGTGGGTTTGAAGAAGATCTGAAGAGGTCACATATTTCACCCAAAAAAACACTAAGGGGTACCCCTTTGTGTTTTTTCAGACTAAATTTTTGACCGTCTCAGATTTCTTCCAAACTCACGATGTTGATTAGGCAGGTCCTGACTTACACAAAGGTGTGATTATTTCCAGCCTATCTCATCCCAAAGCTGAGATATGAGGTCTAATGTAAGTGGGATTTTCTCTCAATAGGTTTATTTGTGTTGAATATATTGGAATTAAATTTATGAGCTTGTTATATATCCAATAAAGAAAAATACAGATGCAATGTAGGATATATTGGACTGACTAGGCTTTTCTGATCGCACCCTTCTACTCATGTGTTTACCTAGCTTCACTGGAAGTAGGAATCCCATCATGAAATTTACAGTTATACATTTTATGCAGCACAACATGTCCCTATATCTCAGCTCTGGGATGTGGTAGGGCAACAATTACCACACCACTGTCTTCGTCAGGACCTCCCTGACACACGGTGTGGGTTTGAAGAAGATCTGAAGAGGTCACATATTTCACCCAAAAAAACTAAGGGGTACCCCTTTGTGTTTTTTCAGACTAAATTTTTGACCGTCTCAGATTTCTTCCAAACTCACGATGTTGATTAGGCAGGTCCTGACTTACACAAAGGTGTGATTATTTTCAGCCTATCTCATCCCAAAGCTGAGATATGAGGACAAACTGAACTGGGATTTTCTCTCAATAGGTTTATTGGTGTTGAATATATTGGAATTAAATTCGTGAGCTTTTTATACGTCCAATAAAGCAAAATACAGATGCAATGTAGGATATATTGGACTGACTAGGCTTTTCTGATCGCACCCTTCTACTCATGTGTTTACCTAGCTTCACTGGAAGTAGGAATCCCATCATGAAATTTACAGTTATACATTTTATGCAGCACAACATGTCCCTATATCTCAGCTCTGGGATGTGGTAGGGCAACAATTACCACACCACTGTCTTCGTCAGGACCTCCCTGACACACGGTGTGGGTTTGAAGAAGATCTGAAGAGGTCACATATTTCACCCAAAAAAACACTAAGGGGTACCCCTTTGTGTTTTTTCAGACTAAATTTTTGACCGTCTCAGATTTCTTCCAAACTCACGATGTTGATTAGGCAGGTCCTGACTTACACAAAGGTGTGATTATTTCCAGTCTATCTCATCCCAAAGCTGAGATATGAGGTCTAATGTAAGTGGGATTTTCTCTCAATAGGTTTATTTGTGTTGAATATATTGGAATTAAATTTATGAGCTTGATATATATCCAATAAAGAAAAATACAGATGCAATGTAGGATATATTGGACTGACTAGGCTTTTCTGATCGCACCCTTCTACTCATGTGTTTACCTAGCTTCACTGGAAGTAGGAATCCCATCATGAAATTTACAGTTATACATTTTATGCAGCACAACATGTCCCTATATCTCAGCTCTGGGATGTGGTAGGGCAACAATTACCACACCACTGTCTTCGTCAGGACCTCCCTGACACACGGTGTGGGTTTGAAGAAGATCTGAAGAGGTCACATATTTCACCCAAAAAAACTAAGGGGTACCCCTTTGTGTTTTTTCAGACTAAATTTTTGACCGTCTCAGATTTCTTCCAAACTCACGATGTTGATTAGGCAGGTCCTGACTTACACAAAGGTGTGATTATTTTCAGCCTATCTCATCCCAAAGCTGAGATATGAGGACAAACTGAACTGGGATTTTCTCTCAATAGGTTTATTGGTGTTGAATATATTGGAATTAAATTCGTGAGCTTTTTATACGTCCAATAAAGCAAAATACAGATGCAATGTAGGATATATTGGACTGACTAGGCTTTTCTGATCGCACCCTTCTACTCATGTGTTTACCTAGCTTCACTGGAAGTAGGAATCCCATCATGAAATTTACAGTTATACATTTTATGCAGCACAACATGTCCCTATATCTCAGCTCTGGGATGTGGTAGGGCAACAATTACCACACCACTGTCTTCGTCAGGACCTCCCTGACACACGGTGTGGGTTTGAAGAAGATCTGAAGAGGTCACATATTTCACCCAAAAAAACACTAAGGGGTACCCCTTTGTGTTTTTTCAGACTAAATTTTTGACCGTCTCAGATTTCTTCCAAACTCACGATGTTGATTAGGCAGGTCCTGACTTACACAAAGGTGTGATTATTTCCAGCCTATCTCATCCCAAAGCTGAGATATGAGGTCTAATGTAAGTGGGATTTTCTCTCAATAGGTTTATTTGTGTTGAATATATTGGAATTAAATTTATGAGCTTGTTATATATCCAATAAAGAAAAATACAGATGCAATGTAGGATATATTGGACTGACTAGGCTTTTCTGATCGCACCCTTCTACTCATGTGTTTACCTAGCTTCACTGGAAGTAGGAATCCCATCATGAAATTTACAGTTATACATTTTATGCAGCACAACATGTCCCTATATCTCAGTTCTGGGATGTGGTAGGGCAACAATTACCACACCACTGTCTTCGTCAGGACCTCCCTGACACACGGTGTGGGTTTGAAGAAGATCTGAAGAGGTCACATATTTCACCCAAAAAAACTAAGGGGTACCCCTTTGTGTTTTTTCAGACTAAATTTTTGACCGTCTCAGATTTCTTCCAAACTCACGATGTTGATTAGGCAGGTCCTGACTTACACAAAGGTGTGATTATTTTCAGCCTATCTCATCCCAAAGCTGAGATATGAGGACAAACTTAACTGGGATTTTCTCTCAATAGGTTTATTGGTGTTGAATATATTGGAATTAAATTTATGAGCTTTTTATACATCCAATAAAGCAAAATACAGATGCAATGTAGGATATATTGGACTGACTAGGCTTTTCTGATCGCACCCTTCTACTCATGTGTTTACCTAGCTTCACTGGAAGTAGGAATCCCATCATGAAATTTACAGTTATACATTTTATGCAACACAACATGTCCCTATATCTTAGCTTTAGGATGTGGTAGGGCAACAATTACCACACCACTGTCTTTGTCAGGACCTCTCTGACACACGGTGTGGGTTTGAAGAAGAGCTGAGGAGGTCACATATTTCACCCAAGAAAACACTAAGGGGTACCCCTTTGTGTTTTTTTAGACTAAATTTTTGACCATCTCAGATTTCTTCCACACTCACGATGTTGATTAGGCAGGTCCTGACTTACACAAAGGTTTGATTATTTTCAGCCTATCTCATCCCAAAGCTGAGATATGAGGACAAACTTAACTGGGATTTTCTCTCAATAGGTTTATTGGTGTTGAATATATTGGAATTAAATTTATGAGCTTGTTATACGTCCAATAAAGCAAAATACAGATGCAATGTAGGATATATTGGACTGACTAGGCTTTTCTGATCGCACCCTTCTACTCATGTGTTTACCTAGCTTCACTGGAAGTAGGAATCCCATCATGAAATTTACAGTTATTAATTTTATGCAGCACAGCATGTCCCTATATCTTAGCTTTGGGATGTGGTAGGACAAAAATTACCACACCACTGTCTTCGTCAGGACCTCTCTGACACACGGTGTGGGTTTGAAGAAGATCTGAGGAGGTCACATATTTCACCCAAAAAAACACTAAGGGGTACCCCTTTGTGTTTTTTTAGACTAAATTTTTGACCATCTCAGATTTCTTCCAAACTCACGATGTTGATTAGGCAGGTCCTGACTTACACAAAGGTGTGATTATTTTCAGCCTATCTCATCCCAAAGCTGAGATATGAGGACAAACTTAACTGGGATTTTCTCTCAATAGGTTTATTGGTGTTGAATATATTGGAATTAAATTTATGAGCTTGTTATACGTCCAATAAAGCAAAATACAGATGCAATGTAGGATATATTGGACTGACTAGGCTTTTCTGATCGCACCCTTCTACTCATGTGTTTACCTAGCTTCACTGGAAGTAGGATTCCCATCATGAAATTTACAGTTATTAATTTTATGCAGCACAGCATGTCCCTATATCTTAGCTTTGGGATGTGGTAGGACAAAAATTACCACACCACTGTCTTCGTCAGGAACTCCCTGACACACGGTGTGGGTTTGAACAAGATCTGAGGAGGTCACATATTTCACCCAAAAAACACTAAGGGGTACCCCTTTGTGTTTTTTCAGACTAAATTTTTGACCGTCTCAGATTTCTTCCAAACTCACGATGTTGATTAGGCAGGTCCTGACTTACACAAAGGTGTGATTATTTTCAGCCTATCTCATCCCAAAGCTGAGATATGAGGACAAACTTAACTGGGATTTTCTCTCAATAGGTTTATTGGTGTTGAATATATTGGAATTAAATTTATGAGCTTTTTATACGTCCAATAAAGCAAAATACAGATGCAATGTAGGATATATTGGACTGACTAGGCTTTTCTGATCGCACCCTTCTACTCATGTGTTTACCTAGCTTCACTGGACTGAGGAATCCCATCATGAAATTTACAGTTATACATTTTATGCAGCACAGCATGTCCCTATATCTTAGCTTTGGGATGTGGTAGGGCAACAATTACCACACCACTGTCTTCGTCAGGACCTCTCTGACACACGGTGTGGGTTTGAAGAAGATCTGAAGAGGTCACATATTTCACCCAAAAAAACACTAAGGGGTACCCCTTTGTGTTTTTTTAGACTAAATTTTTGACCATCTCAGATTTCTTCCACACTCACGATGTTGATTAGGCACGTCCTGACTTACACAAAGGTGTGATTATTTTCAGCCTATCTCATCCCAAAGCTGAGATATGAGGACAAACTTAACTGGGATTTTCTCTCAATAGGTTTATTGGTGTTGAATATATTGGAATTAAATTTATGAGCTTTTTATACGTCCAATAAAGCAACATACAGATGCATTGTAGGATATATTGGACTGACTAGGCTTTTCTGATCGCACCCTTCTACTCATGTGTTTACCTAGCTTCACTGGAATGAGGAATCCCATCATGAAATTTACAGTTATACATTTTATGCAGCACAACATGTCCCTATATCTTAGCTTTGGGATGTGGTAGGGCAACAATTACCACACCACTGTCTTCGTCAGGACCTCTCTGACACACGGTGTGGGTTTGAAGAAGATCTGAAGAGGTCACATATTTCACCCAAAAAAACACTAAGGGGTACCCCTTTGTGTTTTTTTAGACTAAATTTTTGACCATCTCAGATTTCTTCCACACTCAAGATGTTGATTAGGCAGGTCCTGACTTACACAAAGGTGTGCTTATTTTCAGCCTATCTCATCCCAAAGCTGAGATATGAGGACAAACTTAACTGGGATTTTCTCTCAATAGGTTTATTGGTGTTGAATATATTTGAATTAAATTTATGAGCTTTTTATACCTCCAATAAAGCAAAATACAGATGCAATGTAGGATATATTGGACTGACTAGGCTTTTCTGATCGCACCCTTCTACTCATGTGTTTACCTAGCTTCACTGGAAGTAGGAATCCCATCATGAAATTTACAGTTATACATTTTATGCAGCACAACATGTCCCTATATCTTAGCTTTGGGATGTGGTAGGGCAACAATTACCACACCACTGTCTTCGTCAGGACCTCTCTGACACACGGTGTGGGTTTGAAGAAGATCTGAGGAGGTCACATATTTCACCCAAAAAAACACTAAGGGGTACCCCTTTGTGTTTTTTTAGACTAAATTTTTGACCATCTCAGATTTCTTCCAAACTCACGATGTTGATTAGGCAGGTCCTGACTTACACAAAGGTGTGATTATTTTCAGCCTATCTCATCCCAAAGCTGAGATATGAGGACAAACTTAACTGGGATTTTCTCTCAATAGGTTTATTGGTGTTGAATATATTGGAATTAAATTTATGAGCTTGTTATACGTCCAATAAAGCAAAATACAGATGTAATGTAGGATATATTGGACTGACTAGGCTTTTCTGATCGCACCCTTCTACTCATGTGTTTACCTAGCTTCACTGGAAGTAGGAATCCCATCATGAAATTTACAGTTATACATTTTATGCAGCACAACATGTCCCTATATCTCAGCTCTGGGATGTGGTAGGGCAACAATTACCACACCACTGTCTTCGTCAGGACCTCCCTGACACACGGTGTGGGTTTGAAGAAGATCTGAAGAGGTCACATATTTCACCCAAAAAAACACTAAGGGGTACCCCTTTGTGTTTTTTCAGACTAAATTATTGACCGTCTCAGATTTCTTCCAAACTCACGATGTTGATTAGGCAGGTCCTGACTTACACAATGGTGTGATTATTTTCAGCCTATCTCATCCCAAAGCTGAGATATGAGGACAAACTTAACTGGGATTTTCTCTTAATAGGTATATTGGTGTTGAATATATTGGAATTAAGTTTATGAGCTTTTTATACGTCCAATAAAGCAAAATACAGATGCAATGTAGGATGTATTGGACTGACTAGGCTTTTCTGATCACACCCTTCTACTCATGTGTTTACCTAGCTTCACTGGAAGTAGGAATCCCATCATGAAATTTACAGTTATACATTTTATGCAGCACAGCATGTCCCTATAATTTAGCTTTGGGATGTGGTAGGGCAACAATTACCACACCACTGTCTTCGTCAGGACCTCCCTGACACACGGTGTGGGATTGAACAAGATCTGAAGAGGTCACATATTTCACCCAAAAAAACACTAAGAGGTACCCCTTTGTGTTTTTTTAGACTAAATTTTTGACCGTCTCAGATTTCTTCCAAACTCACGATGTTGATTAGGCAGGTCCTGACTTACACAAAGGTGTGATTATTTCCAGCCTATCTCATTCCAAAGCTGAGATATGAGGTCTAACGTAAGTGGGATTTTCTCTCAATAGGTTTATTTGTGTTGAATATATTGGAATTAAATTTATGAGCTTGTTATACATCCAGTAAAGAAAAATACAGATGCAATGTAGGATATATTGGACTGACTAGGCTTTTCTGATCGCACCCTTCTTCTCATGTGTTTACCTAGCTTCACTGTAAGTAGGAAACCCATCATGAAATTTACAGTTATTAATTTTATGCAGCACAGCATGTCCCTATATCTTAGCTTTGGGATGTGGTAGGGCAAAAATTACCACACCACTGTTTTCGTCAGGACCTCTCTGACACACGGTGTGGGTTTGAAGAAGAGCTGAGGAGGTCACATATTTCACCCAAAAAAACACTAAGAGGTACCCCTTTGTGTTTTTTTAGACTAAATTTTTGACCATCTCAGATTTCTTCCAAACTCACGATGTTGATTAGGCAGGTCCTGACTTACACAAAGGTGTGATTATTTTCAGCCTATCTCGTCCCAAAGCTGAGATATGAGGACAAACTTAACTGGGATTTTCTCTTAATAGGTATATTGGTGTTGAATATATTGGAATTAAATTTATGAGCTTTTTATACGTCCAATAAAGAAAAATACAGTTGCAATGTAGGATGTATTGGACTGACTAGGCTTTTCTGATCGCACCCTTCTACTCATGTGTTTACCTAGCTTCACTGGAAGTAGGAATCCCATCATGAAATTTACAGTTATACATTTTATGCAGCACAGCATGTCCCTATAATTTAGCTTTGGGATGTGGTAGGGCAACAATTACCACACCACTGTCTTCGTCAGGACCTCCCTGACACACGGTGTGGGTTTGAAGAAGATCTGAAGAGGTCACATATTTCACCCAAAAAAACACTAAGGGGTACCCCTTTGTGTTTTTTCAGACTAAATTTTTGACCGTCTCAGATTTCTTCCAAACTCATGATGTTGATTAGGCAGGTCCTGACTTACACAAAGGTGTGATTATTTTCAGCCTATCTCATCCCAAAGCTGAGATATGAGGACAAACTTAACTGGGATTTTCTCTCAATAGGTTTATTGGTGTTGAATATATTGGAATTAAATTTATGAGCTTTTTATACATCCAATAAAGCAAAATACAGATGCAATGTAGGATATATTGGACTGACTAGGCTTTTCTGATCGCACCCTTCTACTCATGTGTTTACCTAGCTTCACTGGAAGTAGGAATCCCATCATGAAATTTACAGTTATTAATTTTATGCAGCACAGCATGTCCCTATATCTTAGCTTTGGGATGTGGTAGGACAAAAATTACCACACCACTGTCTTCGTCAGGACCTCTCTGACACACGGTGTGGGTTTGAAGAAGATCTGAGGAGGTCACATATTTCACTCAAAAAAACACTAAGGGGTACCCCTTTGTGTTTTTTTAGACTAAATTTTTGACCATCTCAGATTTCTTCCAAACTCACGATGTTGATTAGGCAGGTCCTGACTTACACAAAGGTGTGATTATTTTCAGCCTATCTCATCCCAAAGCTGAGATATGAGGACAAACTGAACTGGGAATTTCTCTCAATAGGTTTATTGGTGTTGAATATATTGGAATTAAATTCATGAGCTTTTTATACGTCCAATAAAGCAAAATACAGATGCAATGTAGGATATATTGGACTGACTAGGCTTTTCTGATCGCACCCTTCTACTCATGTGTTTACCTAGCTTCACTGGAAGTAGGAATCCCATCATGAAATTTACAGTTATACATTTTATGCAGCACAACATGTCCCTATATCTCAGCTCTGGGATGTGGTAGGGCAACAATTACCACACCACTGTCTTCGTCAGGACCTCCCTGACACACGGTGTGGGTTTGAACAAGATCTGAAGAGGTCACATATTTCACCCAAAAAAACACTAAGGGGTACCCCTTTGTGTTTTTTTAGACTAAATTTTTGACCATCTCAGATTTCTTCCACACTCACGATGTTGATTAGGCAGGTCCTGACTTACACAAAGGTGTGATTATTTTCAGCCTATCTCATCCCAAAGCTGAGATATGAGGACAAACTTAACTGGGATTTTCTCTCAATAGGTTTATTGGTGTTGAATATATTGGAATTAAATTTATAAGCTTGTTATACGTCCAATAAAGCAAAATACAGATGCAATGTAGGATATATTGGACTGACTAGGCTTTTCTGATCGCACCCTTCTACTCATGTGTTTACCTAGCTTCACTGGAAGTAGGAATCCCATCATGAAATTTACAGTTATTAATTTTATGCAGCACAGCATGTCCCTATATATTAGCTTTGGGATGTGGTAGGACAAAAATTACCACACCACTCTCTTCGTCAGGACCTCTCTGACACACGGTGTGGGTTTGAAGAAGATCTGAGGAGGTCACATATTTCACCCAAAAAAACACTAAGGGGTACCCCTTTGTGTTTTTTTAGACAAAATTTTTGACCGTCTCAGATTTCTTCCAAACTCACGATGTTGATTAGGCAGGTCCTGACTTACACAAAGGTGTGATTATTTCCAGCCTATCTCATCCCAAAGCTGAGATATGAGGACAAACTTAACTGGGATTTTCTCTCAATAGGTTTATTGGTGTTGAATATATTGGAATTAAATTTATGAGCTTTTTATACGTCCAATAAAGCAAAATACAGATGCAATGTAGGATATATTGGACTGACTAGGCTTTTCTGATCGCACCCTTCTACTCATGTGTTTACCTAGCTTCACTGGAAGTAGGAATCCCATCATGAAATTTACAGTTATACATTTTATGCAGCACAGCATGTCCCTATAATTTAGCTTTGGGATGTGGTAGGGCAACAAGTACCACACCACTGTCTTCGTCAGGACCTCCCTGACACACGGTGTGGGTTTGAAGAAGATCTGAAGAGGTCACATATTTCACCCAAAAAAACACTAAGGGGTACCCCTTTGTGTTTTTTTAGACTAAATTTTTGACCATCTCAGATTTCTTCCACACTCACGATGTTGATTAGGCAGGTCCTGACTTACACAAAGGTGTGATTATTTTCAGCCTATCTCATCCCAAAGCTGAGATATGAGGACAAACTTAACTGGGATTTTCTCTCAATAGGTTTATTGGTGTTGAATATATTGGAATTAAATTTATAAGCTTGTTATACGTCCAATAAAGCAAAATACAGATGCAATGTAGGATATATTGGACTGACTAGGCTTTTCTGATCGCACCCTTCTACTCATGTGTTTACCTAGCTTCACTGGAAGTAGGAATCCCATCATGAAATTTACAGTTATTAATTTTATGCAGCACAGCATGTCCCTATATATTAGCTTTGGGATGTGGTAGGACAAAAATTACCACACCACTCTCTTCGTCAGGACCTCTCTGACACACGGTGTGGGTTTGAAGAAGATCTGAGGAGGTCACATATTTCACCCAAAAAAACACTAAGGGGTACCCCTTTGTGTTTTTTTAGACTAAATTTTTGACCGTCTCAGATTTCTTCCAAACTCACGATGTTGATTAGGCAGGTCCTGACTTACACAAAGGTGTGATTATTTCCAGCCTATCTCATCCCAAAGCTGAGATATGAGGTCTAATGTAAGTGGGATTTTCTCTCAATAGGTTTATTTGTGTTGAATATATTGGAATTAAATTTATGAGCTTGTTATATATCCAATAAAGAAAAATACAGATGCAATGTAGGATATATTGGACTGACTAGGCTTTTCTGATCGCACCCTTCTACTCATGTGTTTACCTAGCTTCACTGGAAGTAGGAATCCCATCATGAAATTTACAGTTATACATTTTATGCAGCACAACATGTCCCTATATCTCAGCTCTGGGATGTGGTAGGGCAACAATTACCACACCACTGTCTTCGTCAGGACCTCCCTGACACACGGTGTGGGTTTGAAGAAGATCTGAAGAGGTCACATATTTCACCCAAAAAAACTAAGGGGTACCCCTTTGTGTTTTTTCAGACTAAATTTTTGACCGTCTCAGATTTCTTCCAAACTCACGATGTTGATTAGGCAGGTCCTGACTTACACAAAGGTGTGATTATTTTCAGCCTATCTCATCCCAAAACTGAGATATGAGGACAAACTTAACTGGGATTTTCTCTCAATAGGTTTATTGGTGTTGAATATATTGGAATTAAATTTATGAGCTTTTTATACGTCCAATAAAGCAAAATACAGATGCAATGTAGGATATATTGGACTGACTAGGCTTTTCTGATCGCACCCTTCTACTCATGTGTTTACCTAGCTTCACTGGAAGTAGAAATCCCATCATGAAATTTACAGTTATACATTTTATGCAGCACAACATGTCCCTATATCTTAGCTTTGGGATGTGGTAGGGCAACAATTACCACACCACTGTTTTCGTCAGGACCTCTCTGACACACGGTGTGGGTTTGAAGAAGATCTGAAGAGGTCACATATTTCACCCAAAAAAACACTAAGGGGTACCCCTTTGTGTTTTTTTAGACTAAATTTTTGACCATCTCAGATTTCTTCCACACTCACGATGTTGATTAGGCAGGTCCTGACTTACACAAAGGTGTGATTATTTTCAGCCTATCTCATCCCAAAGCTGAGATATGAGGACAAACTTAACTGGGATTTTCTCTCAATAGGTTTATTGGTGTTGAATATATTGGAATTAAATTTATGAGCTTTTTATACGTCCAATAAAGCAAAATACAGATGCAATGTAGGATATATTGGACTGACTAGGCTTTTCTGATCGCACCCTTCTACTCATGTGTTTACCTAGCTTCACTGGAAGTAGGAATCCCATCATGAAATTTACAGTTATACATTTTATGCAGCACAACATGTCCCTATATCTTAGCTTTGGGATGTGGTAGGGCAACAATTACCACACCGCTGTCTTCGTCAGGACCTCTCTGACACACGGTGTGGGTTTGAAGAAGATCTGAGGAGGTCACATATTTCACCCAAAAAAACACTAAGGGGTACCCCTTTGTGTTTTTTTAGACTAAATTTTTGACCATCTCAGATTTCTTCCAAACTCACGATGTTGATTAGGCAGGTCCTGACTTACACAAAGGTGTGATTATTTTCAGCCTATCTCATCCCAAAGCTGAGATATGAGGACAAACTTAACTGGGATTTTCTCTCAATAGGTTTATTGGTGTTGAATATATTGGAATTAAATTTATGAGCTTGTTATACGTCCAATAAAGCAAAATACAGATGTAATGTAGGATATATTGGACTGACTAGGCTTTTCTGATCGCACCCTTCTACTCATGTGTTTACCTAGCTTCACTGGAATGAGGAATCCCATCATGAAATTTACAGTTATACATTTTATGCAGCACAACATGTCCCTATATCTTAGCTTTGGGATGTGGTAGGGCAACAATTACCACACCACTGTCTTCGTCAGGACCTCTCTGACACACGGTGTGGGTTTGAAGAAGATCTGAAGAGGTCACATATTTCACCCAAAAAAACACTAAGGGGTACCCCTTTGTGTTTTTTTAGACTAAATTTTTGACCATCTCAGATTTCTTCCACACTCACGATGTTGATTAGGCAGGTCCTGACTTACACAAAGGTGTGATTATTTTCAGCCTATCTCATCCCAAAGCTGAGATATGAGGACAAACTTAACTGGGATTTTCTCTCAATAGGTTTATTGGTGTTGAATATATTGGAATTAAATTTATGAGCTTGTTATACGTCCAATAAAGCAAAATACAGATGCAATGTAGGATATATTGGACTGACTAGGCTTTTCTGATCGCACCCTTCTACTCATGTGTTTACCTAGCTTCACTGGAAGTAGGAATCCCATCATGAAATTTACAGTTATTAATTTTATGCAGCACAGCATGTCCCTATATCTTAGCTTTGGGATGTGGTAGGACAAAAATTACCACACCACTGTCTTCGTCAGGACCTCCCTGACACACGGTGTGGGTTTGAAGAAGATCTGAAGAGGTCACATATTTCACCCAAAAAAACACTAAGGGGTACCCCTTTGTGTTTTTTCAGACTAAATTTTTGACCGTCTCAGATTTCTTCCAAACTCACGTTGTTGATTAGGCAGGTCCTGACTTACACAAAGGTGTGATTATTTCCAGCCTATCTCATCCCAAAGCTGAGATATGAGGTCTAACGTAAGTGGGATTTTCTCTCAATAGGTTTATTTGTGTTGAATATATTGGAATTAAATTTATGAGCTTGTTATACATCCAATAAAGAAAAATACAGATGCAATGTAGGATATATTGGACTGACTAGGCTTTTCTGATCGCACCCTTCTTCTCATGTGTTTACCTAGCTTCACTGTAAGTAGGAATCCCATCATGAAATTTACAGTTATTAATTTTATGCAGCACAGCATGTCCCTATATCTTAGCTTTGGGATGTGGTAGGACAAAAATTACCACACCACTGTCTTCGTCAGGACCTCTCTGACACACGGTGTGGGTTTGAAGAAGATCTGAGGAGGTCACATATTTCACCCCAAAAAACACTAAGGGGTACCCCTTTGTGTTTTTTTAGACTAAATTTTTGACCATCTCAGATTTCTTCCAAACTCACGATGTTGATTACGCAGGTCCTGACTTACACAAAGGTGTGATTATTTTCAGCCTATCTCATCCCAAAGCTGAGATATGAGGACAAACTTAACTGGGATTTTCTCTCAATAGGTTTATTGGTGTTGAATATATTGGAATTAAATTTATGAGCTTGTTATACGTCCAATAAAGCAAAATACAGATGCAATGTAGGATATATTGGACTGACTAGGCTTTTCTGATCGCACCCTTCTACTCATGTGTTTACCTAGCTTTACTGGAAGTAGGATTCCCATCATGAAATTTACAGTTATTAATTTTATGCAGCACAGCATGTCCCTATATCTTAGCTTTGGGATGTGGTAGGACAAAAATTACCACACCACTGTCTTCGTCAGGACCTCCCTGACACACGGTGTGGGTTTGAACAAGTTCTGAAGAGGTCACATATTTCACCCAAAAAACACTAAGGGGTACCCCTTTGTGTTTTTTCAGACAAAATTTTTGACCGTCTCAGATTTCTTCCAAACTCACGATGTTGATTAGGCAGGTCCTGACTTACACAAAGGTGTGATTATTTTCAGCCTATCTCATCCCAAAGCTGAGATATGAGGACAAACTTAACTGGGATTTTCTCTCAATAGGTTTATTGGTGTTGAATATATTGGAATTAAATTTATGAGCTTTTTATACGTCCAATAAAGCAAAATACAGATGCAATGTAGGATATATTGGACTGACTAGGCTTTTCTGATCGCACCCTTCTACTCATGTGTTTACCTAGCTTCACTGGAATGAGGAATCCCATCATGAAATTTACAGTTATACATTTTATGCAGCACAACATGTCCCTATATCTTAGCTTTGGGATGTGGTAGGCCAACAATTACCACACCACTGTCTTCGTCAGGACCTCTCTGACACACGGTGTGGGTTTGAAGAAGATCTGAAGAGGTCACATATTTTACCCAAAAAAACACTAAGGGGTACCCCTTTGTGTTTTTTTAGACTAAATTTTTGACCATCTCAGATTTCTTCCACACTCACGATGTTGATTAGGCAGGTCCTGACTTACACAAAGGTGTGATTATTTTCAGCCTATCTCATCCCAAAGCTGAAATATGAGGACAATCTTAACTGGGATTTTCTCTCAATAGGTTTATTGGTGTTGAATATATTGGAATTAAATTTATGAGCTTTTTATACGTCCAATAAAGCAAAATACAGATGCAATGTAGGATATATTGGACTGACTAGGCTTTTCTGATCGCACCCTTCTACTCATGTGTTTACCTAGCTTCACTGGAAGTAGGAATCCCATCATGAAATTTACAGTTATACATTTTATGCAGCACAACATGTCCCTATATCTTAGCTTTGGGATGTGGTAGGGCAACAATTACCACACCACTGTCTTCGTCAGGACCTCCCTGACACACGGTGTGGGTTTGAAGAAGATCTGAAGAGGTCACATATTTCACCCAAAAAAACACTAAGGGGTACCCCTTTGTGTTTTTTCAGACTAAATTATTGACCGTCTCAGATTTCTTCCAAACTCACGATGTTGATTAGGCAGGTCCTGACTTACACAATGGTGTGATTATTTTCAGCCTATCTCATCCCAAAGCTGAGATATGAGGACAAACTTAACTGGGATTTTCTCTCAATAGGTTTATTGGTGTTGAATATATTGGAATTAAATTTATGAGCTTTTTATACATCCAATAAAGCAAAATACAGATGCAATGTAGGATATATTGGACTGACTAGGCTTTTCTGATCGCACCCTTCTACTCATGTGTTTACCTAGCTTCACTGGAATGAGGAATCCCATCATGAAATTTACAGTTATACATTTTATGCAGCACAGCATGTCCCTATATCTTAGCTTTGGGATGTGGTAGGACAAAAATTACCACACCACTGTCTTCGTCAGGACCTCCCTGACACACGGTGTGGGTTTGAAGAAGATCTGAAGAGGTCACATATTTCACCCAAAAAAACACTAAGGGGTACCCCTTTGTGTTTTTTCAGACTAAATTTTTGACCGTCTCAGATTTCTTCCAAACTCACGATGTTGATTAGGCAGGTCCTGACTTACACAAAGGTGTGATTATTTCCAGCCTATCTCATCCCAAAGCTGAGATATGAGGTCTAACGTAAGTGGGATTTTCTCTCAATAGGTTTATTTGTGTTGAATATATTGGAATTAAATTTATGAGCTTGTTATACATCCAATAAAGAAAAATACAGATGCAATGTAGGATATATTGGACTGACTAGGCTTTTCTGATCGCACCCTTCTTCTCATGTGTTTACCTAGCTTCACTGTAAGTAGGAATCCCATCATGAAATTTACAGTTATACATTTTATGCAGCACAACATGTCCCTATATCTCAGCTCTGGGATGTGGTAGGGCAACAATTACCACACCACTGTCTTCGTCAGGACCTCCCTGACACACGGTGTGGGTTTGAAGAAGATCTGAAGAGGTCACATATTTCACCCAAAAAAACACTAAGGGGTACCCCTTTGTGTTTTTTCAGACTAAATTATTGACCGTCTCAGATTTCTTCCAAACTCACGATGTTGATTAGGCAGGTCCTGACTTACACAATGGTGTGATTATTTTCAGCCTATCTCATCCCAAAGCTGAGATATGAGGACAAACTTAACTGGGATTTTCTCTCAATAGGTTTATTGGTGTTGAATATATTGGAATTAAATTTATGAGCTTTTTATACATCCAATAAAGCAAAATACAGATGCAATGTAGGATATATTGGACTGACTAGGCTTTTCTGATCGCACCCTTCTACTCATGTGTTTACCTAGCTTCACTGGAATGAGGAATCCCATCATGAAATTTACAGTTATACATTTTATGCAGCACAACATGTCCCTATATCTTAGCTTTGGGATGTGGTAGGGCAACAATTACCACACCACTGTCTTCGTCAGGACCTCTCTGACACACGGTGTGGGTTTGAAGAAGATCTGAAGAGGTCACATATTTCACCCAAAAAAACACTAAGGGGTACCCCTTTGTGTTTTTTTAGACTAAATTTTTGACCATCTCAGATTTCTTCCACACTCACGATGTTGATTAGGCAGGTCCTGACTTACACAAAGGTGTGATTATTTTCAGCCTATCTCATCCCAAAGCTGAGATATGAGGACAAACTTAACTGGGATTTTCTCTCAATAGGTTTATTGGTGTTGAATATATTGGAATTAAATTTATGAGCTTGTTATACGTCCAATAAAGCAAAATACAGATGCAATGTAGGATATATTGGACTGACTAGGCTTTTCTGATCGCACCCTTCTACTCATGTGTTTACCTAGCTTCACTGGAAGTAGGAATCCCATCATGAAATTTACAGTTATTAATTTTATGCAGCACAGCATGTCCCTATATCTTAGCTTTGGGATGTGGTAGGACAAAAATTACCACACCACTGTCTTCGTCAGGACCTCCCTGACACACGGTGTGGGTTTGAAGAAGATCTGAAGAGGTCACATATTTCACCCAAAAAAACACTAAGGGGTACCCCTTTGTGTTTTTTCAGACTAAATTTTTGACCGTCTCAGATTTCTTCCAAACTCACGTTGTTGATTAGGCAGGTCCTGACTTACACAAAGGTGTGATTATTTCCAGCCTATCTCATCCCAAAGCTGAGATATGAGGTCTAACGTAAGTGGGATTTTCTCTCAATAGGTTTATTTGTGTTGAATATATTGGAATTAAATTTATGAGCTTGTTATACATCCAATAAAGAAAAATACAGATGCAATGTAGGATATATTGGACTGACTAGGCTTTTCTGATCGCACCCTTCTTCTCATGTGTTTACCTAGCTTCACTGTAAGTAGGAATCCCATCATGAAATTTACAGTTATTAATTTTATGCAGCACAGCATGTCCCTATATCTTAGCTTTGGGATGTGGTAGGACAAAAATTACCACACCACTGTCTTCGTCAGGACCTCTCTGACACACGGTGTGGGTTTGAACAAGATCTGAAGAGGTCACATATTTCACCCAAAAAACACTAAGGGGTACCCCTTTGTGTTTTTTCAGACAAAATTTTTGACCGTCTCAGATTTCTTCCAAACTCACGATGTTGATTAGGCAGGTCCTGACTTACACAAAGGTGTGATTATTTTCAGCCTATCTCATCCCAAAGCTGAGATATGAGGACAAACTTAACTGGGATTTTCTCTCAATAGGTTTATTGGTGTTGAATATATTGGAATTAAATTTATGAGCTTTTTATACGTCCAATAAAGCAAAATACAGATGCAATGTAGGATATATTGGACTGACTAGGCTTTTCTGATCGCACCCTTCTACTCATGTGTTTACCTAGCTTCACTGGAATGAGGAATCCCATCATGAAATTTACAGTTATACATTTTATGCAGCACAACATGTCCCTATATCTTAGCTTTGGGATGTGGTAGGCCAACAATTACCACACCACTGTCTTCGTCAGGACCTCTCTGACACACGGTGTGGGTTTGAAGAAGATCTGAAGAGGTCACATATTTTACCCAAAAAAACACTAAGGGGTACCCCTTTGTGTTTTTTTAGACTAAATTTTTGACCATCTCAGATTTCTTCCACACTCACGATGTTGATTAGGCAGGTCCTGACTTACACAAAGGTGTGATTATTTTCAGCCTATCTCATCCCAAAGCTGAAATATGAGGACAATCTTAACTGGGATTTTCTCTCAATAGGTTTATTGGTGTTGAATATATTGGAATTAAATTTATGAGCTTTTTATACGTCCAATAAAGCAAAATACAGATGCAATGTAGGATATATTGGACTGACTAGGCTTTTCTGATCGCACCCTTCTACTCATGTGTTTACCTAGCTTCACTGGAAGTAGGAATCCCATCATGAAATTTACAGTTATACATTTTATGCAGCACAACATGTCCCTATATCTTAGCTTTGGGATGTGGTAGGGCAACAATTACCACACCACTGTCTTCGTCAGGACCTCCCTGACACACGGTGTGGGTTTGAAGAAGATCTGAAGAGGTCACATATTTCACCCAAAAAAACACTAAGGGGTACCCCTTTGTGTTTTTTCAGACTAAATTTTTGACCGTATCAGATTTCTTCCAAACTCATGATGTTGATTAGGCAGGTCCTGACTTACACAAAGGTGTGATTATTTTCAGCCTATCTCATCCCAAAGCTGAGATATGAGGACAAACTTAACTGGGATTTTCTCTCAATAGGTTTATTGGTGTTGAATATATTGGAATTAAATTTATGAGCTTTTTATACATCCAATAAAGCAAAATACAGATGCAATGTAGGATATATTGGACTGACTAGGCTTTTCTGATCGCACCCTTCTACTCATGTGTTTACCTAGCTTCACTGGAAGTAGGAATCCCATCATGAAATTTACAGTTATTAATTTTATGCAGCACAGCATGTCCCTATATCTTAGCTTTGGGATGTGGTAGGACAAAAATTACCACACCACTGTCTTCGTCAGGACCTCTCTGACACACGGTGTGGGTTTGAAGAAGATCTGAGGAGGTCACATATTTCACTCAAAAAAACACTAAGGGGTACCCCTTTGTGTTTTTTTAGACTAAATTTTTGACCATCTCAGATTTCTTCCAAACTCACGATGTTGATTAGGCAGGTCCTGACTTACACAAAGGTGTGATTATTTTCAGCCTATCTCATCCCAAAGCTGAGATATGAGGACAAACTGAACTGGGAATTTCTCTCAATAGGTTTATTGGTGTTGAATATATTGGAATTAAATTCATGAGCTTTTTATACGTCCAATAAAGCAAAATACAGATGCAATGTAGGATATATTGGACTGACTAGGCTTTTCTGATCGCACCCTTCTACTCATGTGTTTACCTAGCTTCACTGGAAGTAGGAATCCCATCATGAAATTTACAGTTATACATTTTATGCAGCACAACATGTCCCTATATCTCAGCTCTGGGATGTGGTAGGGCAACAATTACCACACCACTGTCTTCGTCAGGACCTCCCTGACACACGGTGTGGGTTTGAACAAGATCTGAAGAGGTCACATATTTCACCCAAAAAAACACTAAGGGGTACCCCTTTGTGTTTTTTTAGACTAAATTTTTGACCATCTCAGATTTCTTCCACACTCACGATGTTGATTAGGCAGGTCCTGACTTACACAAAGGTGTGATTATTTTCAGCCTATCTCATCCCAAAGCTGAGATATGAGGACAAACTTAACTGGGATTTTCTCTCAATAGGTTTATTGGTGTTGAATATATTGGAATTAAATTTATAAGCTTGTTATACGTCCAATAAAGCAAAATACAGATGCAATGTAGGATATATTGGACTGACTAGGCTTTTCTGATCGCACCCTTCTACTCATGTGTTTACCTAGCTTCACTGGAAGTAGGAATCCCATCATGAAATTTACAGTTATTAATTTTATGCAGCACAGCATGTCCCTATATATTAGCTTTGGGATGTGGTAGGACAAAAATTACCACACCACTCTCTTCGTCAGGACCTCTCTGACACACGGTGTGGGTTTGAAGAAGATCTGAGGAGGTCACATATTTCACCCAAAAAAACACTAAGGGGTACCCCTTTGTGTTTTTTTAGACAAAATTTTTGACCGTCTCAGATTTCTTCCAAACTCACGATGTTGATTAGGCAGGTCCTGACTTACACAAAGGTGTGATTATTTCCAGCCTATCTCATCCCAAAGCTGAGATATGAGGACAAACTTAACTGGGATTTTCTCTCAATAGGTTTATTGGTGTTGAATATATTGGAATTAAATTTATGAGCTTTTTATACGTCCAATAAAGCAAAATACAGATGCAATGTAGGATATATTGGACTGACTAGGCTTTTCTGATCGCACCCTTCTACTCATGTGTTTACCTAGCTTCACTGGAAGTAGGAATCCCATCATGAAATTTACAGTTATACATTTTATGCAGCACAGCATGTCCCTATAATTTAGCTTTGGGATGTGGTAGGGCAACAATTACCACACCACTGTCTTCGTCAGGACCTCCCTGACACACGGTGTGGGTTTGAAGAAGATCTGAAGAGGTCACATATTTCACCCAAAAAAACACTAAGGGGTACCCCTTTGTGTTTTTTTAGACTAAATTTTTGACCATCTCAGATTTCTTCCACACTCACGATGTTGATTAGGCAGGTCCTGACTTACACAAAGGTGTGATTATTTTCAGCCTATCTCATCCCAAAGCTGAGATATGAGGACAAACTTAACTGGGATTTTCTCTCAATAGGTTTATTGGTGTTGAATATATTGGAATTAAATTTATAAGCTTGTTATACGTCCAATAAAGCAAAATACAGATGCAATGTAGGATATATTGGACTGACTAGGCTTTTCTGATCGCACCCTTCTACTCATGTGTTTACCTAGCTTCACTGGAAGTAGGAATCCCATCATGAAATTTACAGTTATTAATTTTATGCAGCACAGCATGTCCCTATATATTAGCTTTGGGATGTGGTAGGACAAAAATTACCACACCACTCTCTTCGTCAGGACCTCTCTGACACACGGTGTGGGTTTGAAGAAGATCTGAGGAGGTCACATATTTCACCCAAAAAAACACTAAGGGGTACCCCTTTGTGTTTTTTTAGACTAAATTTTTGACCATCTCAGATTTCTTCCACACTCACGATGTTGATTAGGCAGGTCCTGACTTACACAAAGGTGTGATTATTTTCAGCCTATCTCATCCCAAAGCTGAGATATGAGGACAAACTTAACTGGGATTTTCTCTCAATAGGTTTATTGGTGTTGAATATATTGGAATTAAATTTATAAGCTTGTTATACGTCCAATAAAGCAAAATACAGATGCAATGTAGGATATATTGGACTGACTAGGCTTTTCTGATCGCACCCTTCTACTCATGTGTTTACCTAGCTTCACTGGAAGTAGGAATCCCATCATGAAATTTACAGTTATTAATTTTATGCAGCACAGCATGTCCCTATATATTAGCTTTGGGATGTGGTAGGACAAAAATTACCACACCACTCTCTTCGTCAGGACCTCTCTGACACACGGTGTGGGTTTGAAGAAGATCTGAGGAGGTCACATATTTCACCCAAAAAAACACTAAGGGGTACCCCTTTGTGTTTTTTTAGACAAAATTTTTGACCGTCTCAGATTTCTTCCAAACTCACGATGTTGATTAGGCAGGTCCTGACTTACACAAAGGTGTGATTATTTCCAGCCTATCTCATCCCAAAGCTGAGATATGAGGACAAACTTAACTGGGATTTTCTCTCAATAGGTTTATTGGTGTTGAATATATTGGAATTAAATTTATGAGCTTTTTATACGTCCAATAAAGCAAAATACAGATGCAATGTAGGATATATTGGACTGACTAGGCTTTTCTGATCGCACCCTTCTACTCATGTGTTTACCTAGCTTCACTGGAAGTAGGAATCCCATCATGAAATTTACAGTTATACATTTTATGCAGCACAGCATGTCCCTATAATTTAGCTTTGGGATGTGGTAGGGCAACAATTACCACACCACTGTCTTCGTCAGGACCTCCCTGACACACGGTGTGGGTTTGAAGAAGATCTGAAGAGGTCACATATTTCACCCAAAAAAACACTAAGGGGTACCCCTTTGTGTTTTTTTAGACTAAATTTTTGACCATCTCAGATTTCTTCCACACTCACGATGTTGATTAGGCAGGTCCTGACTTACACAAAGGTGTGATTATTTTCAGCCTATCTCATCCCAAAGCTGAGATATGAGGACAAACTTAACTGGGATTTTCTCTCAATAGGTTTATTGGTGTTGAATATATTGGAATTAAATTTATAAGCTTGTTATACGTCCAATAAAGCAAAATACAGATGCAATGTAGGATATATTGGACTGACTAGGCTTTTCTGATCGCACCCTTCTACTCATGTGTTTACCTAGCTTCACTGGAAGTAGGAATCCCATCATGAAATTTACAGTTATTAATTTTATGCAGCACAGCATGTCCCTATATATTAGCTTTGGGATGTGGTAGGACAAAAATTACCACACCACTCTCTTCGTCAGGACCTCTCTGACACACGGTGTGGGTTTGAAGAAGATCTGAGGAGGTCACATATTTCACCCAAAAAAACACTAAGGGGTACCCCTTTGTGTTTTTTTAGACTAAATTTTTGACCATCTCAGATTTCTTCCACACTCACGATGTTGATTAGGCAGGTCCTGACTTACACAAAGGTGTGATTATTTTCAGCCTATCTCATCCCAAAGCTGAGATATGAGGACAAACTTAACTGGGATTTTCTCTCAATAGGTTTATTGGTGTTGAATATATTGGAATTAAATTTATAAGCTTGTTATACGTCCAATAAAGCAAAATACAGATGCAATGTAGGATATATTGGACTGACTAGGCTTTTCTGATCGCACCCTTCTACTCATGTGTTTACCTAGCTTCACTGGAAGTAGGAATCCCATCATGAAATTTACAGTTATACATTTTATGCAGCACAGCATGTCCCTATAATTTAGCTTTGGGATGTGGTAGGGCAACAATTACCACACCACTGTCTTCGTCAGGACCTCCCTGACACACGGTGTGGGTTTGAAGAAGATCTGAAGAGGTCACATATTTCACCCAAAAAAACACTAAGGGGTACCCCTTTGTGTTTTTTTAGACTAAATTTTTGACCATCTCAGATTTCTTCCACACTCACGATGTTGATTAGGCAGGTCCTGACTTACACAAAGGTGTGATTATTTTCAGCCTATCTCATCCCAAAGCTGAGATATGAGGACAAACTTAACTGGGATTTTCTCTCAATAGGTTTATTGGTGTTGAATATATTGGAATTAAATTTATAAGCTTGTTATACGTCCAATAAAGCAAAATACAGATGCAATGTAGGATATATTGGACTGACTAGGCTTTTCTGATCGCACCCTTCTACTCATGTGTTTACCTAGCTTCACTGGAAGTAGGAATCCCATCATGAAATTTACAGTTATTAATTTTATGCAGCACAGCATGTCCCTATATATTAGCTTTGGGATGTGGTAGGACAAAAATTACCACACCACTCTCTTCGTCAGGACCTCTCTGACACACGGTGTGGGTTTGAAGAAGATCTGAGGAGGTCACATATTTCACCCAAAAAAACACTAAGGGGTACCCCTTTGTGTTTTTTTAGACTAAATTTTTGACCATCTCAGATTTCTTCCACACTCACGATGTTGATTAGGCAGGTCCTGACTTACACAAAGGTGTGATTATTTTCAGCCTATCTCATCCCAAAGCTGAGATATGAGGACAAACTTAACTGGGATTTTCTCTCAATAGGTTTATTGGTGTTGAATATATTGGAATTAAATTTATAAGCTTGTTATACGTCCAATAAAGCAAAATACAGATGCAATGTAGGATATATTGGACTGACTAGGCTTTTCTGATCGCACCCTTCTACTCATGTGTTTACCTAGCTTCACTGGAAGTAGGAATCCCATCATGAAATTTACAGTTATTAATTTTATGCAGCACAGCATGTCCCTATATATTAGCTTTGGGATGTGGTAGGACAAAAATTACCACACCACTCTCTTCGTCAGGACCTCTCTGACACACGGTGTGGGTTTGAAGAAGATCTGAGGAGGTCACATATTTCACCCAAAAAAACACTAAGGGGTACCCCTTTGTGTTTTTTTAGACAAAATTTTTGACCGTCTCAGATTTCTTCCAAACTCACGATGTTGATTAGGCAGGTCCTGACTTACACAAAGGTGTGATTATTTCCAGCCTATCTCATCCCAAAGCTGAGATATGAGGACAAACTTAACTGGGATTTTCTCTCAATAGGTTTATTGGTGTTGAATATATTGGAATTAAATTTATGAGCTTTTTATACGTCCAATAAAGCAAAATACAGATGCAATGTAGGATATATTGGACTGACTAGGCTTTTCTGATCGCACCCTTCTACTCATGTGTTTACCTAGCTTCACTGGAAGTAGGAATCCCATCATGAAATTTACAGTTATACATTTTATGCAGCACAGCATGTCCCTATAATTTAGCTTTGGGATGTGGTAGGGCAACAATTACCACACCACTGTCTTCGTCAGGACCTCCCTGACACACGGTGTGGGTTTGAAGAAGATCTGAAGAGGTCACATATTTCACCCAAAAAAACACTAAGGGGTACCCCTTTGTGTTTTTTTAGACTAAATTTTTGACCATCTCAGATTTCTTCCACACTCACGATGTTGATTAGGCAGGTCCTGACTTACACAAAGGTGTGATTATTTTCAGCCTATCTCATCCCAAAGCTGAGATATGAGGACAAACTTAACTGGGATTTTCTCTCAATAGGTTTATTGGTGTTGAATATATTGGAATTAAATTTATAAGCTTGTTATACGTCCAATAAAGCAAAATACAGATGCAATGTAGGATATATTGGACTGACTAGGCTTTTCTGATCGCACCCTTCTACTCATGTGTTTACCTAGCTTCACTGGAAGTAGGAATCCCATCATGAAATTTACAGTTATTAATTTTATGCAGCACAGCATGTCCCTATATATTAGCTTTGGGATGTGGTAGGACAAAAATTACCACACCACTCTCTTCGTCAGGACCTCTCTGACACACGGTGTGGGTTTGAAGAAGATCTGAGGAGGTCACATATTTCACCCAAAAAAACACTAAGGGGTACCCCTTTGTGTTTTTTTAGACTAAATTTTTGACCATCTCAGATTTCTTCCACACTCACGATGTTGATTAGGCAGGTCCTGACTTACACAAAGGTGTGATTATTTTCAGCCTATCTCATCCCAAAGCTGAGATATGAGGACAAACTTAACTGGGATTTTCTCTCAATAGGTTTATTGGTGTTGAATATATTGGAATTAAATTTATAAGCTTGTTATACGTCCAATAAAGCAAAATACAGATGCAATGTAGGATATATTGGACTGACTAGGCTTTTCTGATCGCACCCTTCTACTCATGTGTTTACCTAGCTTCACTGGAAGTAGGAATCCCATCATGAAATTTACAGTTATTAATTTTATGCAGCACAGCATGTCCCTATATATTAGCTTTGGGATGTGGTAGGACAAAAATTACCACACCACTCTCTTCGTCAGGACCTCTCTGACACACGGTGTGGGTTTGAAGAAGATCTGAGGAGGTCACATATTTCACCCAAAAAAACACTAAGGGGTACCCCTTTGTGTTTTTTTAGACAAAATTTTTGACCGTCTCAGATTTCTTCCAAACTCACGATGTTGATTAGGCAGGTCCTGACTTACACAAAGGTGTGATTATTTCCAGCCTATCTCATCCCAAAGCTGAGATATGAGGACAAACTTAACTGGGATTTTCTCTCAATAGGTTTATTGGTGTTGAATATATTGGAATTAAATTTATGAGCTTTTTATACGTCCAATAAAGCAAAATACAGATGCAATGTAGGATATATTGGACTGACTAGGCTTTTCTGATCGCACCCTTCTACTCATGTGTTTACCTAGCTTCACTGGAAGTAGGAATCCCATCATGAAATTTACAGTTATACATTTTATGCAGCACAGCATGTCCCTATAATTTAGCTTTGGGATGTGGTAGGGCAACAATTACCACACCACTGTCTTCGTCAGGACCTCCCTGACACACGGTGTGGGTTTGAAGAAGATCTGAAGAGGTCACATATTTCACCCAAAAAAACACTAAGGGGTACCCCTTTGTGTTTTTTTAGACTAAATTTTTGACCATCTCAGATTTCTTCCACACTCACGATGTTGATTAGGCAGGTCCTGACTTACACAAAGGTGTGATTATTTTCAGCCTATCTCATCCCAAAGCTGAGATATGAGGACAAACTTAACTGGGATTTTCTCTCAATAGGTTTATTGGTGTTGAATATATTGGAATTAAATTTATAAGCTTGTTATACGTCCAATAAAGCAAAATACAGATGCAATGTAGGATATATTGGACTGACTAGGCTTTTCTGATCGCACCCTTCTACTCATGTGTTTACCTAGCTTCACTGGAAGTAGGAATCCCATCATGAAATTTACAGTTATTAATTTTATGCAGCACAGCATGTCCCTATATATTAGCTTTGGGATGTGGTAGGACAAAAATTACCACACCACTCTCTTCGTCAGGACCTCTCTGACACACGGTGTGGGTTTGAAGAAGATCTGAGGAGGTCACATATTTCACCCAAAAAAACACTAAGGGGTACCCCTTTGTGTTTTTTTAGACTAAATTTTTGACCGTCTCAGATTTCTTCCAAACTCACGATGTTGATTAGGCAGGTCCTGACTTACACAAAGGTGTGATTATTTCCAGCCTATCTCATCCCAAAGCTGAGATATGAGGTCTAATGTAAGTGGGATTTTCTCTCAATAGGTTTATTTGTGTTGAATATATTGGAATTAAATTTATGAGCTTGTTATATATCCAATAAAGAAAAATACAGATGCAATGTAGGATATATTGGACTGACTAGGCTTTTCTGATCGCACCCTTCTACTCATGTGTTTACCTAGCTTCACTGGAAGTAGGAATCCCATCATGAAATTTACAGTTATACATTTTATGCAGCACAACATGTCCCTATATCTCAGCTCTGGGATGTGGTAGGGCAACAATTACCACACCACTGTCTTCGTCAGGACCTCCCTGACACACGGTGTGGGTTTGAAGAAGATCTGAAGAGGTCACATATTTCACCCAAAAAAACTAAGGGGTACCCCTTTGTGTTTTTTCAGACTAAATTTTTGACCGTCTCAGATTTCTTCCAAACTCACGATGTTGATTAGGCAGGTCCTGACTTACACAAAGGTGTGATTATTTTCAGCCTATCTCATCCCAAAACTGAGATATGAGGACAAACTTAACTGGGATTTTCTCTCAATAGGTTTATTGGTGTTGAATATATTGGAATTAAATTTATGAGCTTTTTATACGTCCAATAAAGCAAAATACAGATGCAATGTAGGATATATTGGACTGACTAGGCTTTTCTGATCGCACCCTTCTACTCATGTGTTTACCTAGCTTCACTGGAAGTAGAAATCCCATCATGAAATTTACAGTTATACATTTTATGCAGCACAACATGTCCCTATATCTTAGCTTTGGGATGTGGTAGGGCAACAATTACCACACCACTGTCTTCGTCAGGACCTCTCTGACACACGGTGTGGGTTTGAAGAAGATCTGAAGAGGTCACATATTTCACCCAAAAAAACACTAAGGGGTACCCCTTTGTGTTTTTTTAGACTAAATTTTTGACCATCTCAGATTTCTTCCACACTCACGATGTTGATTAGGCAGGTCCTGACTTACACAAAGGTGTGATTATTTTCAGCCTATCTCATCCCAAAGCTGAGATATGAGGACAAACTTAACTGGGATTTTCTCTCAATAGGTTTATTGGTGTTGAATATATTGGAATTAAATTTATGAGCTTTTTATACGTCCAATAAAGCAAAATACAGATGCAATGTAGGATATATTGGACTGACTAGGCTTTTCTGATCGCACCCTTCTACTCATGTGTTTACCTAGCTTCACTGGAAGTAGGAATCCCATCATGAAATTTACAGTTATACATTTTATGCAGCACAACATGTCCCTATATCTTAGCTTTGGGATGTGGTAGGGCAACAATTACCACACCGCTGTCTTCGTCAGGACCTCTCTGACACACGGTGTGGGTTTGAAGAAGATCTGAGGAGGTCACATATTTCACCCAAAAAAACACTAAGGGGTACCCCTTTGTGTTTTTTTAGACTAAATTTTTGACCATCTCAGATTTCTTCCAAACTCACGATGTTGATTAGGCAGGTCCTGACTTACACAAAGGTGTGATTATTTTCAGCCTATCTCATCCCAAAGCTGAGATATGAGGACAAACTTAACTGGGATTTTCTCTCAATAGGTTTATTGGTGTTGAATATATTGGAATTAAATTTATGAGCTTGTTATACGTCCAATAAAGCAAAATACAGATGCAATGTAGGATATATTGGACTGACTAGGCTTTTCTGATCGCACCCTTCTACTCATGTGTTTACCTAGCTTCACTGGAATGAGGAATCCCATCATGAAATTTACAGTTATACATTTTATGCAGCACAACATGTCCCTATATCTTAGCTTTGGGATGTGGTAGGGCAACAATTACCACACCACTGTCTTCGTCAGGACCTCTCTGACACACGGTGTGGGTTTGAAGAAGATCTGAAGAGGTCACATATTTCACCCAAAAAAACACTAAGGGGTACCCCTTTGTGTTTTTTTAGACTAAATTTTTGACCATCTCAGATTTCTTCCACACTCACGATGTTGATTAGGCAGGTCCTGACTTACACAAAGGTGTGATTATTTTCAGCCTATCTCATCCCAAAGCTGAGATATGAGGACAAACTTAACTGGGATTTTCTCTCAATAGGTTTATTGGTGTTGAATATATTGGAATTAAATTTATGAGCTTGTTATACGTCCAATAAAGCAAAATACAGATGCAATGTAGGATATATTGGACTGACTAGGCTTTTCTGATCGCACCCTTCTACTCATGTGTTTACCTAGCTTCACTGGAAGTAGGAATCCCATCATGAAATTTACAGTTATCAATTTTATGCAGCACAGCATGTCCCTATATCTTAGCTTTGGGATGTGGTAGGACAAAAATTACCACACCACTGTCTTCGTCAGGACCTCCCTGACACACGGTGTGGGTTTGAAGAAGATCTGAAGAGGTCACATATTTCACCCAAAAAAACACTAAGGGGTACCCCTTTGTGTTTTTTCAGACTAAATTTTTGACCGTCTCAGATTTCTTCCAAACTCACGTTGTTGATTAGGCAGGTCCTGACTTACACAAAGGTGTGATTATTTCCAGCCTATCTCATCCCAAAGCTGAGATATGAGGTCTAACGTAAGTGGGATTTTCTCTCAATAGGTTTATTTGTGTTGAATATATTGGAATTAAATTTATGAGCTTGTTATACATCCAATAAAGAAAAATACAGATGCAATGTAGGATATATTGGACTGACTAGGCTTTTCTGATCGCACCCTTCTTCTCATGTGTTTACCTAGCTTCACTGTAAGTAGGAATCCCATCATGAAATTTACAGTTATTAATTTTATGCAGCACAGCATGTCCCTATATCTTAGCTTTGGGATGTGGTAGGACAAAAATTACCACACCACTGTCTTCGTCAGGACCTCTCTGACACACGGTGTGGGTTTGAAGAAGATCTGAGGAGGTCACATATTTCACCCCAAAAAACACTAAGGGGTACCCCTTTGTGTTTTTTTAGACTAAATTTTTGACCATCTCAGATTTCTTCCAAACTCACGATGTTGATTACGCAGGTCCTGACTTACACAAAGGTGTGATTATTTTCAGCCTATCTCATCCCAAAGCTGAGATATGAGGACAAACTTAACTGGGATTTTCTCTCAATAGGTTTATTGGTGTTGAATATATTGGAATTAAATTTATGAGCTTGTTATACGTCCAATAAAGCAAAATACAGATGCAATGTAGGATATATTGGACTGACTAGGCTTTTCTGATCGCACCCTTCTACTCATGTGTTTACCTAGCTTTACTGGAAGTAGGATTCCCATCATGAAATTTACAGTTATTAATTTTATGCAGCACAGCATGTCCCTATATCTTAGCTTTGGGATGTGGTAGGACAAAAATTACCACACCACTGTCTTCGTCAGGACCTCCCTGACACACGGTGTGGGTTTGAACAAGATCTGAAGAGGTCACATATTTCACCCAAAAAACACTAAGGGGTACCCCTTTGTGTTTTTTCAGACAAAATTTTTGACCGTCTCAGATTTCTTCCAAACTCACGATGTTGATTAGGCAGGTCCTGACTTACACAAAGGTGTGATTATTTTCAGCCTATCTCATCCCAAAGCTGAGATATGAGGACAAACTTAACTGGGATTTTCTCTCAATAGGTTTATTGGTGTTGAATATATTGGAATTAAATTTATGAGCTTTTTATACGTCCAATAAAGCAAAATACAGATGCAATGTAGGATATATTGGACTGACTAGGCTTTTCTGATCGCACCCTTCTACTCATGTGTTTACCTAGCTTCACTGGAATGAGGAATCCCATCATGAAATTTACAGTTATACATTTTATGCAGCACAACATGTCCCTATATCTTAGCTTTGGGATGTGGTAGGCCAACAATTACCACACCACTGTCTTCGTCAGGACCTCTCTGACACACGGTGTGGGTTTGAAGAAGATCTGAAGAGGTCACATATTTTACCCAAAAAAACACTAAGGGGTACCCCTTTGTGTTTTTTTAGACTAAATTTTTGACCATCTCAGATTTCTTCCACACTCACGATGTTGATTAGGCAGGTCCTGACTTACACAAAGGTGTGATTATTTTCAGCCTATCTCATCCCAAAGCTGAAATATGAGGACAATCTTAACTGGGATTTTCTCTCAATAGGTTTATTGGTGTTGAATATATTGGAATTAAATTTATGAGCTTTTTATACGTCCAATAAAGCAAAATACAGATGCAATGTAGGATATATTGGACTGACTAGGCTTTTCTGATCGCACCCTTCTACTCATGTGTTTACCTAGCTTCACTGGAAGTAGGAATCCCATCATGAAATTTACAGTTATACATTTTATGCAGCACAACATGTCCCTATATCTTAGCTTTGGGATGTGGTAGGGCAACAATTACCACACCACTGTCTTCGTCAGGACCTCCCTGACACACGGTGTGGGTTTGAAGAAGATCTGAAGAGGTCACATATTTCACCCAAAAAAACACTAAGGGGTACCCCTTTGTGTTTTTTCAGACTAAATTATTGACCGTCTCAGATTTCTTCCAAACTCACGATGTTGATTAGGCAGGTCCTGACTTACACAATGGTGTGATTATTTTCAGCCTATCTCATCCCAAAGCTGAGATATGAGGACAAACTTAACTGGGATTTTCTCTCAATAGGTTTATTGGTGTTGAATATATTGGAATTAAATTTATGAGCTTTTTATACATCCAATAAAGCAAAATACAGATGCAATGTAGGATATATTGGACTGACTAGGCTTTTCTGATCGCACCCTTCTACTCATGTGTTTACCTAGCTTCACTGGAATGAGGAATCCCATCATGAAATTTACAGTTATACATTTTATGCAGCACAGCATGTCCCTATATCTTAGCTTTGGGATGTGGTAGGACAAAAATTACCACACCACTGTCTTCGTCAGGACCTCCCTGACACACGGTGTGGGTTTGAAGAAGATCTGAAGAGGTCACATATTTCACCCAAAAAAACACTAAGGGGTACCCCTTTGTGTTTTTTCAGACTAAATTTTTGACCGTCTCAGATTTCTTCCAAACTCACGATGTTGATTAGGCAGGTCCTGACTTACACAAAGGTGTGATTATTTCCAGCCTATCTCATCCCAAAGCTGAGATATGAGGTCTAACGTAAGTGGGATTTTCTCTCAATAGGTTTATTTGTGTTGAATATATTGGAATTAAATTTATGAGCTTGTTATACATCCAATAAAGAAAAATACAGATGCAATGTAGGATATATTGGACTGACTAGGCTTTTCTGATCGCACCCTTCTTCTCATGTGTTTACCTAGCTTCACTGTAAGTAGGAATCCCATCATGAAATTTACAGTTATACATTTTATGCAGCACAACATGTCCCTATATCTCAGCTCTGGGATGTGGTAGGGCAACAATTACCACACCACTGTCTTCGTCAGGACCTCCCTGACACACGGTGTGGGTTTGAAGAAGATCTGAAGAGGTCACATATTTCACCCAAAAAAACACTAAGGGGTACCCCTTTGTGTTTTTTCAGACTAAATTATTGACCGTCTCAGATTTCTTCCAAACTCACGATGTTGATTAGGCAGGTCCTGACTTACACAATGGTGTGATTATTTTCAGCCTATCTCATCCCAAAGCTGAGATATGAGGACAAACTTAACTGGGATTTTCTCTCAATAGGTTTATTGGTGTTGAATATATTGGAATTAAATTTATGAGCTTTTTATACATCCAATAAAGCAAAATACAGATGCAATGTAGGATATATTGGACTGACTAGGCTTTTCTGATCGCACCCTTCTACTCATGTGTTTACCTAGCTTCACTGGAATGAGGAATCCCATCATGAAATTTACAGTTATACATTTTATGCAGCACAACATGTCCCTATATCTTAGCTTTGGGATGTGGTAGGGCAACAATTACCACACCACTGTCTTCGTCAGGACCTCTCTGACACACGGTGTGGGTTTGAAGAAGATCTGAAGAGGTCACATATTTCACCCAAAAAAACACTAAGGGGTACCCCTTTGTGTTTTTTTAGACTAAATTTTTGACCATCTCAGATTTCTTCCACACTCACGATGTTGATTAGGCAGGTCCTGACTTACACAAAGGTGTGATTATTTTCAGCCTATCTCATCCCAAAGCTGAGATATGAGGACAAACTTAACTGGGATTTTCTCTCAATAGGTTTATTGGTGTTGAATATATTGGAATTAAATTTATGAGCTTGTTATACGTCCAATAAAGCAAAATACAGATGCAATGTAGGATATATTGGACTGACTAGGCTTTTCTGATCGCACCCTTCTACTCATGTGTTTACCTAGCTTCACTGGAAGTAGGAATCCCATCATGAAATTTACAGTTATTAATTTTATGCAGCACAGCATGTCCCTATATCTTAGCTTTGGGATGTGGTAGGACAAAAATTACCACACCACTGTCTTCGTCAGGACCTCCCTGACACACGGTGTGGGTTTGAAGAAGATCTGAAGAGGTCACATATTTCACCCAAAAAAACACTAAGGGGTACCCCTTTGTGTTTTTTCAGACTAAATTTTTGACCGTCTCAGATTTCTTCCAAACTCACGTTGTTGATTAGGCAGGTCCTGACTTACACAAAGGTGTGATTATTTCCAGCCTATCTCATCCCAAAGCTGAGATATGAGGTCTAACGTAAGTGGGATTTTCTCTCAATAGGTTTATTTGTGTTGAATATATTGGAATTAAATTTATGAGCTTGTTATACATCCAATAAAGAAAAATACAGATGCAATGTAGGATATATTGGACTGACTAGGCTTTTCTGATCGCACCCTTCTTCTCATGTGTTTACCTAGCTTCACTGTAAGTAGGAATCCCATCATGAAATTTACAGTTATTAATTTTATGCAGCACAGCATGTCCCTATATCTTAGCTTTGGGATGTGGTAGGACAAAAATTACCACACCACTGTCTTCGTCAGGACCTCTCTGACACACGGTGTGGGTTTGAAGAAGATCTGAGGAGGTCACATATTTCACCCCAAAAAACACTAAGGGGTACCCCTTTGTGTTTTTTTAGACTAAATTTTTGACCATCTCAGATTTCTTCCAAACTCACGATGTTGATTACGCAGGTCCTGACTTACACAAAGGTGTGATTATTTTCAGCCTATCTCATCCCAAAGCTGAGATATGAGGACAAACTTAACTGGGATTTTCTCTCAATAGGTTTATTGGTGTTGAATATATTGGAATTAAATTTATGAGCTTGTTATACGTCCAATAAAGCAAAATACAGATGCAATGTAGGATATATTGGACTGACTAGGCTTTTCTGATCGCACCCTTCTACTCATGTGTTTACCTAGCTTTACTGGAAGTAGGATTCCCATCATGAAATTTACAGTTATTAATTTTATGCAGCACAGCATGTCCCTATATCTTAGCTTTGGGATGTGGTAGGACAAAAATTACCACACCACTGTCTTCGTCAGGACCTCCCTGACACACGGTGTGGGTTTGAACAAGATCTGAAGAGGTCACATATTTCACCCAAAAAACACTAAGGGGTACCCCTTTGTGTTTTTTCAGACAAAATTTTTGACCGTCTCAGATTTCTTCCAAACTCACGATGTTGATTAGGCAGGTCCTGACTTACACAAAGGTGTGATTATTTTCAGCCTATCTCATCCCAAAGCTGAGATATGAGGACAAACTTAACTGGGATTTTCTCTCAATAGGTTTATTGGTGTTGAATATATTGGAATTAAATTTATGAGCTTTTTATACGTCCAATAAAGCAAAATACAGATGCAATGTAGGATATATTGGACTGACTAGGCTTTTCTGATCGCACCCTTCTACTCATGTGTTTACCTAGCTTCACTGGAAGTAGGAATCCCATCATGAAATTTACAGTTATACATTTTATGCAGCACAACATGTCCCTATATCTTAGCTTTGGGATGTGGTAGGGCAACAATTACCACACCACTGTCTTCGTCAGGACCTCCCTGACACACGGTGTGGGTTTGAAGAAGATCTGAAGAGGTCACATATTTCACCCAAAAAAACACTAAGGGGTACCCCTTTGTGTTTTTTCAGACTAAATTATTGACCGTCTCAGATTTCTTCCAAACTCACGATGTTGATTAGGCAGGTCCTGACTTACACAATGGTGTGATTATTTTCAGCCTATCTCATCCCAAAGCTGAGATATGAGGACAAACTTAACTGGGATTTTCTCTCAATAGGTTTATTGGTGTTGAATATATTGGAATTAAATTTATGAGCTTTTTATACATCCAATAAAGCAAAATACAGATGCAATGTAGGATATATTGGACTGACTAGGCTTTTCTGATCGCACCCTTCTACTCATGTGTTTACCTAGCTTCACTGGAATGAGGAATCCCATCATGAAATTTACAGTTATACATTTTATGCAGCACAGCATGTCCCTATATCTTAGCTTTGGGATGTGGTAGGACAAAAATTACCACACCACTGTCTTCGTCAGGACCTCCCTGACACACGGTGTGGGTTTGAAGAAGATCTGAAGAGGTCACATATTTCACCCAAAAAAACACTAAGGGGTACCCCTTTGTGTTTTTTCAGACTAAATTTTTGACCGTCTCAGATTTCTTCCAAACTCACGATGTTGATTAGGCAGGTCCTGACTTACACAAAGGTGTGATTATTTCCAGCCTATCTCATCCCAAAGCTGAGATATGAGGTCTAACGTAAGTGGGATTTTCTCTCAATAGGTTTATTTGTGTTGAATATATTGGAATTAAATTTATGAGCTTGTTATACATCCAATAAAGAAAAATACAGATGCAATGTAGGATATATTGGACTGACTAGGCTTTTCTGATCGCACCCTTCTTCTCATGTGTTTACCTAGCTTCACTGTAAGTAGGAATCCCATCATGAAATTTACAGTTATTAATTTTATGCAGCACAGCATGTCCCTATATCTTAGCTTTGGGATGTGGTAGGGCAAAAATTACCACACCACTGTCTTCGTCAGGACCTCTCTGACACACAGTGTGGGTTTGAAGAAGATCTGAAGAGGTCACATATTTCACCCAAAAAAACACTAAGGGGTACCCCTTTGTGTTTTTTCAGACTAAATTATTGACCGTCTCAGATTTCTTCCAAACTCACGATGTTGATTAGGCAGGTCCTGACTTACACAAAGGTGTGATTATTTTCAGCCTATCTCATCCCAAAGCTGAGATATGAGGACAAACTTAACTGGGATTTTCTCTCAATAGGTTTATTGGTGTTGAATATATTGGAATTAAATTTATGAGCTTTTTATACATCCAATAAAGCAAAATACAGATGCAATGTAGGATATATTGGACTGACAAGGCTTTTCTGATCGCACCCTTCTACTCATGTGTTTACCTAGCTTCACTGGAATGAGGAATCCCATCATGAAATTTACAGTTATACATTTTATGCAGCACAACATGTCCCTATATCTTAGCTTTGGGATGTGGTAGGGCAACAATTACCACACCACTGTCTTCGTCAGGACCTCTCTGACACATGGTGTGGGTTTGAAGAAGATCTGAACAGGTCACATATTTCACCCAAAAAAACACTAAGGGGTACCCCTTTGTGTTTTTTTAGACTAAATTTTTGACCATCTCAGATTTCTTCCACACTCACGATGTTGATTAGGCAGGTCCTGACTTACACAAAGGTGTGATTATTTTCAGCCTATCTCATCCCAAAGCTGAGTAATGAGGACAAACTTAACTGGGATTTTCTCTCAATAGGTTTATTGGTGTTGAATATATTGGAATTAAATTTATGAGCTTTTTATACATCCAATAAAGCAAAATACAGATGCAATGTAGGATATATTGGACTGACTAGGCTTTTCTGATCGCACCCTTCTACTCATGTGTTTACCTAGCTTCACTGGAATGAGGAATCCCATCATGAAATTTACAGTTATACATTTTATGCAGCACAACATGTCCCTATATCTTAGCTTTGGGATGTGGTAGGGCAACAATTACCACACCACTGTCTTCGTCAGGACCTCTCTGACACACGGTGTGGGTTTGAAGAAGATCTGAAGAGGTCACATATTTCACCCAAAAAAACACTAAGGGGTACCCCTTTGTGTTTTTTTAGACTAAATTTTTGACCATCTCAGATTTCTTCCACACTCACGATGTTGATTAGGCAGGTCCTGACTTACACAAAGGTGTGATTATTTTCAGCCTATCTCATCCCAAAGCTGAGATATGAGGACAAACTTAACTGGGATTTTCTCTCAATAGGTTTATTGGTGTTGAATATATTGGAATTAAATTTATGAGCTTGTTATACGTCCAATAAAGCAAAATACAGATGCAATGTAGGATATATTGGACTGACTAGGCTTTTCTGATCGCACCCTTCTACTCATGTGTTTACCTAGCTTCACTGGAAGTAGGAATCCCATCATGAAATTTACAGTTATTAATTTTATGCAGCACAGCATGTCCCTATATCTTAGCTTTGGGATGTGGTAGGACAAAAATTACCACACCACTGTCTTCGTCAGGACCTCCCTGACACACGGTGTGGGTTTGAAGAAGATCTGAAGAGGTCACATATTTCACCCAAAAAAACACTAAGGGGTACCCCTTTGTGTTTTTTCAGACTAAATTTTTGACCGTCTCAGATTTCTTCCAAACTCACGTTGTTGATTAGGCAGGTCCTGACTTACACAAAGGTGTGATTATTTCCAGCCTATCTCATCCCAAAGCTGAGATATGAGGTCTAACGTAAGTGGGATTTTCTCTCAATAGGTTTATTTGTGTTGAATATATTGGAATTAAATTTATGAGCTTGTTATACATCCAATAAAGAAAAATACAGATGCAATGTAGGATATATTGGACTGACTAGGCTTTTCTGATCGCACCCTTCTTCTCATGTGTTTACCTAGCTTCACTGTAAGTAGGAATCCCATCATGAAATTTACAGTTATTAATTTTATGCAGCACAGCATGTCCCTATATCTTAGCTTTGGGATGTGGTAGGACAAAAATTACCACACCACTGTCTTCGTCAGGACCTCTCTGACACACGGTGTGGGTTTGAAGAAGATCTGAGGAGGTCACATATTTCACCCCAAAAAACACTAAGGGGTACCCCTTTGTGTTTTTTTAGACTAAATTTTTGACCATCTCAGATTTCTTCCAAACTCACGATGTTGATTACGCAGGTCCTGACTTACACAAAGGTGTGATTATTTTCAGCCTATCTCATCCCAAAGCTGAGATATGAGGACAAACTTAACTGGGATTTTCTCTCAATAGGTTTATTGGTGTTGAATATATTGGAATTAAATTTATGAGCTTGTTATACGTCCAATAAAGCAAAATACAGATGCAATGTAGGATATATTGGACTGACTAGGCTTTTCTGATCGCACCCTTCTACTCATGTGTTTACCTAGCTTTACTGGAAGTAGGATTCCCATCATGAAATTTACAGTTATTAATTTTATGCAGCACAGCATGTCCCTATATCTTAGCTTTGGGATGTGGTAGGACAAAAATTACCACACCACTGTCTTCGTCAGGACCTCCCTGACACACGGTGTGGGTTTGAACAAGATCTGAAGAGGTCACATATTTCACCCAAAAAACACTAAGGGGTACCCCTTTGTGTTTTTTCAGACAAAATTTTTGACCGTCTCAGATTTCTTCCAAACTCACGATGTTGATTAGGCAGGTCCTGACTTACACAAAGGTGTGATTATTTTCAGCCTATCTCATCCCAAAGCTGAGATATGAGGACAAACTTAACTGGGATTTTCTCTCAATAGGTTTATTGGTGTTGAATATATTGGAATTAAATTTATGAGCTTTTTATACGTCCAATAAAGCAAAATACAGATGCAATGTAGGATATATTGGACTGACTAGGCTTTTCTGATCGCACCCTTCTACTCATGTGTTTACCTAGCTTCACTGGAAGTAGGAATCCCATCATGAAATTTACAGTTATACATTTTATGCAGCACAACATGTCCCTATATCTTAGCTTTGGGATGTGGTAGGGCAACAATTACCACACCACTGTCTTCGTCAGGACCTCCCTGACACACGGTGTGGGTTTGAAGAAGATCTGAAGAGGTCACATATTTCACCCAAAAAAACACTAAGGGGTACCCCTTTGTGTTTTTTCAGACTAAATTATTGACCGTCTCAGATTTCTTCCAAACTCACGATGTTGATTAGGCAGGTCCTGACTTACACAATGGTGTGATTATTTTCAGCCTATCTCATCCCAAAGCTGAGATATGAGGACAAACTTAACTGGGATTTTCTCTCAATAGGTTTATTGGTGTTGAATATATTGGAATTAAATTTATGAGCTTTTTATACATCCAATAAAGCAAAATACAGATGCAATGTAGGATATATTGGACTGACTAGGCTTTTCTGATCGCACCCTTCTACTCATGTGTTTACCTAGCTTCACTGGAATGAGGAATCCCATCATGAAATTTACAGTTATACATTTTATGCAGCACAGCATGTCCCTATATCTTAGCTTTGGGATGTGGTAGGGCAAAAATTACCACACCACTGTCTTCGTCAGGACCTCTCTGACACACAGTGTGGGTTTGAAGAAGATCTGAAGAGGTCACATATTTCACCCAAAAAAACACTAAGGGGTACCCCTTTGTGTTTTTTCAGACTAAATTATTGACCGTCTCAGATTTCTTCCAAACTCACGATGTTGATTAGGCAGGTCCTGACTTACACAAAGGTGTGATTATTTTCAGCCTATCTCATCCCAAAGCTGAGATATGAGGACAAACTTAACTGGGATTTTCTCTCAATAGGTTTATTGGTGTTGAATATATTGGAATTAAATTTATGAGCTTTTTATACATCCAATAAAGCAAAATACAGATGCAATGTAGGATATATTGGACTGACAAGGCTTTTCTGATCGCACCCTTCTACTCATGTGTTTACCTAGCTTCACTGGAATGAGGAATCCCATCATGAAATTTACAGTTATACATTTTATGCAGCACAACATGTCCCTATATCTTAGCTTTGGGATGTGGTAGGGCAACAATTACCACACCACTGTCTTCGTCAGGACCTCTCTGACACATGGTGTGGGTTTGAAGAAGATCTGAACAGGTCACATATTTCACCCAAAAAAACACTAAGGGGTACCCCTTTGTGTTTTTTTAGACTAAATTTTTGACCATCTCAGATTTCTTCCACACTCACGATGTTGATTAGGCAGGTCCTGACTTACACAAAGGTGTGATTATTTTCAGCCTATCTCATCCCAAAGCTGAGTAATGAGGACAAACTTAACTGGGATTTTCTCTCAATAGGTTTATTGGTGTTGAATATATTGGAATTAAATTTATGAGCTTTTTATACATCCAATAAAGCAAAATACAGATGCAATGTAGGATATATTGGACTGACTAGGCTTTTCTGATCGCACCCTTCTACTCATGTGTTTACCTAGCTTCACTGGAATGAGGAATCCCATCATGAAATTTACAGTTATACATTTTATGCAGCACAACATGTCCCTATATCTTAGCTTTGGGATGTGGTAGGGCAACAATTACCACACCACTGTCTTCGTCAGGACCTCTCTGACACACGGTGTGGGTTTGAAGAAGATCTGAAGAGGTCACATATTTCACCCAAAAAAACACTAAGGGGTACCCCTTTGTGTTTTTTTAGACTAAATTTTTGACCATCTCAGATTTCTTCCACACTCACGATGTTGATTAGGCAGGTCCTGACTTACACAAAGGTGTGATTATTTTCAGCCTATCTCATCCCAAAGCTGAGATATGAGGACAAACTTAACTGGGATTTTCTCTCAATAGGTTTATTGGTGTTGAATATATTGGAATTAAATTTATGAGCTTGTTATACGTCCAATAAAGCAAAATACAGATGCAATGTAGGATATATTGGACTGACTAGGCTTTTCTGATCGCACCCTTCTACTCATGTGTTTACCTAGCTTCACTGGAAGTAGGAATCCCATCATGAAATTTACAGTTATTAATTTTATGCAGCACAGCATGTCCCTATATCTTAGATTTGGGATGTGGTAGGACAAAAATTACCACACCACTGTCTTCGTCAGGACCTCCCTGACACACGGTGTGGGTTTGAAGAAGATCTGAAGAGGTCACATATTTCACCCAAAAAAACACTAAGGGGTACCCCTTTGTGTTTTTTCAGACAAAATTTTTGACCGTCTCAGATTTCTTCCAAACTCACGATGTTGATTAGGCAGGTCCTGACTTACACAAAGGTGTGATTATTTCCAGCCTATCTCATCCCAAAGCTGAGATATGAGGTCTAACGTAAGTGGGATTTTCTCTCAATAGGTTTATTTGTGTTGAATATATTGGAATTAAATTTATGAGCTTGTTATACATCCAATAAAGAAAAATACAGATGCAATGTAGGATATATTGGACTGACTAGGCTTTTCTGATCGCACCCTTCTTCTCATGTGTTTACCTAGCTTCACTGTAAGTAGGAATCCCATCATGAAATTTACAGTTATTAATTTTATGCAGCACAGCATGTCCCTATATCTTAGCTTTGGGATGTGGTAGGGCAAAAATTACCACACCACTGTTTTCGTCAGGACCTCTCTGACACACGGTGTGGGTTTGAAGAAGAGCTGAGGAGGTCACATATTTCACCCAAAAAAACACTAAGAGGTACCCCTTTGTGTTTTTTTAGACTAAATTTTTGACCATCTCAGATTTCTTCCAAACTCGCGATGTTGATTAGGCAGGTCCTGACTTACACAAAGGTGTGATTATTTTCAGCCTATCTCGTCCCAAAGCTGAGATATGAGGACAAACTTAACTGGGATTTTCTCTTAATAGGTTTATTGGTGTTGAATATATTGGAATTAAATTTATGAGCTTTTTATATGTCCAATAAAGCAAAATACAGATGCAATGTAGGATGTATTGGACTGACTAGGCTTTTCTGATCGCACCCTTCTACTCATGTGTTTACCTAGCTTCACTGGAAGTAGGAATCCCATCATGAAATTTACAGTTATTAATTTTATGCAGCACAGCATGTCCCTATATCTTAGCTTTGGGATGTGGTAGGACAAAAATTACCACACCACTGTCTTCGTCAGGACCTCCCTGACACACGGTGTGGGTTTGAACAAGATCTGAAGAGGTCACATATTTCACCCAAAAAACACTAAGGGGTACCGCTTTGTGTTTTTTCAGACTAAATTTTTGACCGTCTCAGATTTCTTCCAAACTCACAATGTTCATTAGGCAGGTCCTGACTTACACAAAGGTGTGATTATTTTCAGCCTATCTCATCCCAAAGCTGAGATATGAGGACAAACTGAACTGGGATTTTCTCTCAATAGGTTTATTGGTGTTGAATATATTGGAATTAAATTCATGAGCTTTTTATACGTCCAATAAAGCAAAATACAGATGCAATGTAGGATATATTGGACTGACTAGGCTTTTCTGATCGCACCCTTCTACTCATGTGTTTACCTAGCTTCACTGGAAGTAGGAATCCCATCATGAAATTTACAGTTATACATTTTATGCAGCACAACATGTCCCTATATCTCAGCTCTGGGATGTGGTAGGGCAACAATTACCACACCACTGTCTTCGTCAGGACCTCCCTGACACACGGTGTGGGTTTGAAGAAGATCTGAAGAGGTCACATATTTCACCCAAAAAAACACTAAGGGGTACCCCTTTGTGTTTTTTTAGACTAAATTTTTGACCATCTCAGATTTCTTCCACACTCACGATGTTGATTAGGCAGGTCCTGACTTACACAAAGGTGTGATTATTTTCAGCCTATCTCATCCCAAAGCTGAGATATGAGGACAAACTTTACTGGGATTTTCTCTCAATAGGTTTATTGGTGTTGAATATATTGGAATTAAATTTATAAGCTTGTTATACGTCCAATAAAGCAAAATACAGATGCAATGTAGGATATATTGGACTGACTAGGCTTTTCTGATCGCACCCTTCTACTCATGTGTTTACCTAGCTTCACTGGAAGTAGGAATCCCATCATGAAATTTACAGTTATTAATTTTATGCAGCACAGCATGTCCCTATATATTAGCTTTGGGATGTGGTAGGACAAAAATTACCACACCACTCTCTTCGTCAGGACCTCTCTGACACACGGTGTGGGTTTGAAGAAGATCTGAGAAGGTCACATATTTCACCCAAAAAAACACTAAGGGGTACCCCTTTGTGTTTTTTCAGACTAAATTTTTGACCGTCTCAGATTTCTTCCAAACTCACGATGTTGATTAGGCAGGTCCTGACTTACACAAAGGTGTGATTATTTTCAGCCTAACTCATCCCAAAGCTGAGATATGAGGACAAACTTAACTGGGATTTTCTCTCAATAGGTTTATTGGTGTTGAATATATTGGAATTAAATTTATGAGCTTGTTATACATCCAATAAAGAAAAATACAGATGCAATGTAGGATATATTGGACTGACTAGGCTATTCTGATCGCACCCTTCTACTCATGTGTTTACCTAGCTTCACTGGAAGTAGGAATCCCATCATGAAATTTACAGTTATTAATTTTATGCAGCACAGCATGTCCCTATATCTTAGCTTTGGGATGTGGTAGGACAAAAATTACCTCACCACTGTCTTCGTCAGGACCTCCCTGACACACGGTGTGGGTTTGAACAAGATCTGAAGAGGTCACATATTTCACCCAAAAAAACACTAAGGGGTACCCCTTTGTGTTTTTTCAGACTAAATTTTTGACCGTCTCAGATTTCTTCCAAACTCACGATGTTGATTAGGCAGGTCCTGACTTACACAAAGGTGTGATTATTTCCAGCCCATCTCATCCCAAAGCTGAGATATGAGGTCTAACGTAAGTGGGATTTTCTCTCAATAGGTTTATTTGTGTTGAATATATTGGAATTAAATTTATGAGCTTGTTATACATCCAATAAAGAAAAATACAGATGCAATGTAGGATATATTGGACTGACTAGGCTTTTCTGATAGCACCTTTCTTCTCATGTGTTTACCTAGCTTCACTGTAAGTAGGAATCCCATCATGAAATTTACAGTTATACATTTTATGCAGCACAACATGTCCCTATATCTTAGCTTTGGGATGTGGTAGGGCAACAATTACCACACCACTGTCTTCGTCAGGACCTCTCTGACACACGGTGTGGGTTTGAAGAAGATCTGAAGAGGTCACATATTTCACCCAAAAAAACACTAAGGGGTACCCCTTTGTGTTTTTTTAGACTAAATTTTTGACCATCTCAGATTTCTTCCACACTCACGATGTTGATTAGGCAGGTCCTGACTTACACAAAGGTGTGATTATTTTCAGCCTATCTCATCCCAAAGCTGAGATATGAGGACAAACTTAACTGGGATTTTCTCTCAATAGGTTTATTGGTGTTGAATATATTGGAATTAAATTTATGAGCTTGTTATACGTCCAATAAAGCAAAATACAGATGCAATGTAGGATATATTGGACTGACTAGGCTTTTCTGATCGCACCCTTCTACTCATGTGTTTACCTAGCTTCACTGGAAGTAGGAATCCCATCATGAAATTTACAGTTATTAATTTTATGCAGCACAGCATGTCCCTATATCTTAGCTTTGGGATGTGGTAGGACAAAAATTACCACACCACTCTCTTTGTCAGGACCTCTCTGACACACGGTGTGGGTTTGAAGAAGATCTGAGGAGGTCACATATTTCACCCAAAAAAACACTAAGGGGTACCCCTTTGTGTTTTTTTAGACTAAATTTTTGACCGTCTCAGATTTCTTCCACACTCACGATGTTGATTAGGCAGGTCTTGACTTACACAAAGGTGTGATTATTTTCAGCCTAACTCATCCCAAAGCTGAGATATGAGGACAAACTTAACTGGGATTTTCTCTCAATAGGTTTATTGGTGTTGAATATATTGGAATTAAATTTATGAGCTTGTTATACATCCAATAAAGAAAAATACAGATGCAATGTAGGATATATTGGACTGACTAGGCTATTCTGATCGCACCCTTCTACTCATGTGTTTACCAAGCTTCAATGGAAGTAGGAATCCCATCATGAAATTTACAGTTATTAATTTTATGCAGCACAGCATGTCCCTATATCTTAGCTTTGGGATGTGGTAGGACAAAAATTACCACACCACTGTCTTCGTCAGGACCTCCCTGACACACGGTGTGGGTTTGAAGAAGATCTGAAGAGGTCACATATTTCACCCAAAAAAACACTAAGGGGTACCCCTTTGTGTTTTTTCAGACTAAATTTTTGACCGTCTCAGATTTCTTCCAAACTCACGATGTTGATTAGGCAGGTCCTGACTTACACAAAGGTGTGATTATTTCCAGCCTATCTCATCCCAAAGCTGAGATATGAGGTCTAACGTAAGTGGGATTTTCTCTCAATAGGTTTATTTGTGTTGAATATATTGGAATTAAATTTATGAGCTTGTTATACATCCAGTAAAGAAAAATACAGATGCAATGTAGGATATATTGGACTGACTAGGCTTTTCTGATCGCACCCTTCTTCTCATGTGTTTACCTAGCTTCACTGTAAGTAGGAATCCCATCATGAAATTTACAGTTATTAATTTTATGCAGCACAGCATGTCCCTATATCTTAGCTTTGGGATGTGGTAGGGCAAAAATTACCACACCACTGTTTTCGTCAGGACCTCTCTGACACACGGTGTGGGTTTGAAGAAGAGCTGAGGAGGTCACATATTTCACCCAAAAAACACTAAGAGGTACCCCTTTGTGTTTTTTTAGACTAAATTTTTGACCATCTCAGATTTCTTCCAAACTCACGATGTTGATTAGGCAGGTCCTGACTTACACAAAGGTGTGATTATTTTCAGCCTATCTCGTCCCAAAGCTGAGATATGAGGACAAACTTAACTGGGATTTTCTCTCAATAGGTTTATTGGTGTTGAATATATTGGAATTAAATTTATGAGCTTGTTATACGTCCAATAAAGCAAAATACAGATGCAATGTAGGATATATTGGACTGACTAGGCTTTTCTGATCGCACCCTTCTACTCATGTGTTTACCTAGCTTCACTGGAAGTAGGAATCCCATCATGAAATTTACAGTTATACATTTTATGCAGCACAACATGTCCCTATAGCTTAGCTCTGGGATGTGGTAGGGCAACAATTACCACACCACTGTCTTCGTCAGGACCTCCCTGACACACGGTGTGGGTTTGAAGAAGATCTGAAGAGGTCACATATTTCACCCAAAAAAACACTAAGGGGTACCCCTTTGTGTTTTTTTAGACTAAATTTTTGACCATCTCAGATTTCTTCCACACTCACGATGTTGATTAGGCAGGTCCTGACTTACACAAAGGTGTGATTATTTTCAGCCTATCTCATCCCAAAGCTGAGATATGAGGACAAACTTTACTGGGATTTTCTCTCAATAGGTTTATTGGTGTTGAATATATTGGAAATAAATTTATAAGCTTGTTATACGTCCAATAAAGCAAAATACAGATGCAATGTAGGATATATTGGACTGACTAGGCTTTTCTGATCGCACCCTTCTACTCATGTGTTTACCTAGCTTCACTGGAAGTAGGAATCCCATCATGAAATTTACAGTTATTAATTTTATGCAGCACAGCATGTCCCTATATATTAGCTTTGGGATGTGGTAGGACAAAAATTACCACACCACTCTCTTCGTCAGGACCTCTCTGACACATGGTGTGGGTTTGAAGAAGATCTGAGGAGGTCACATATTTCACCCAAAAAAACACTAAGGGGTACCCCTTTGTGTTTTTTTAGACTAAATTATTGACTGTCTCAGATTTCTTCCAAACTCACGATGTTGATTAGGCAGGTCCTGACTTACACAAAGGTGTGATTATTTTCAGCCTAACTCATCCCAAAGCTGAGATATGAGGACAAACTTAACTGGGATTTTCTCTCAATAGGTTTATTTGTGTTGAATATATTGGAATTAAATTTATGAGCTTGTTTTACGTCCAATAAAGCAAAATACAGATGCAATGTAGGATATATTGGACTGACTAGGCTATTCTGATCGCACCCTTCTACTCATGTGTTTACCTAGCTTCACTGGAAGTAGGAATCCCATCATGAAATTTACAGTTATTAATTTTATGCAGCACAGCATGTCCCTATATCTTAGCTTTGGGATGTGGTAGGACAAAAATTACCACACCACCGTCTTCGTCAGGACCTCCCTGACACACGGTGTGGGTTTGAACAAGATCTGAAGAGGTCACATATTTCACCCAAAAAAACACTAAGGGGTACCCCTTTGTGTTTTTTCAGACTAAATTTTTGACCGTCTCAGATTTCTTCCAAACTCACGATGTTGATTAGGCAGGTCCTGACTTACACAAAGGTGTGATTATTTCCAGCCTATCTCATCCCAAAGCTGAGATATGAGGTCTAACGTAAGTGGGATTTTCTCTCAATAGGTTTATTGGTGTTGAATATATTGGAATTAAATTCATTAGCTTTTTATACGTCCAATAAAGCAAAATACAGATGCAATGTAGGATATATTGGACTGACTAGGCTTTTCTGATCGCACCCTTCTACTCATGTGTTTACCTAGCTTCACTGGAAGTAGGAATCCCATCATGAAATTTACAGTTATACATTTTATGCAGCACAACATGTCCCTATAGCTTAGCTCTGGGATGTGGTAGGGCAACAATTACCACACCACTGTCTTCGTCAGGACCTCCCTGACACACGGTGTGGGTTTGAAGAAGATCTGAAGAGGTCACATATTTCACCCAAAAAAACACTAAGGGGTACCCCTTTGTGTTTTTTTAGACTAAATTTTTGACCATCTCAGATTTCTTCCACACTCACGATGTTGATTAGGCAGGTCCTGACTTACACAAAGGTGTGATTATTTTCAGCCTATCTCATCCCAAAGCTGAGATATGAGGACAAACTTTACTGGGATTTTCTCTCAATAGGTTTATTGGTGTTGAATATATTGGAAATAAATTTATAAGCTTGTTATACGTCCAATAAAGCAAAATACAGATGCAATGTAGGATATATTGGACTGACTAGGCTTTTCTGATCGCACCCTTCTACTCATGTGTTTACCTAGCTTCACTGGAAGTAGGAATCCCATCATGAAATTTACAGTTATTAATTTTATGCAGCACAGCATGTCCCTATATATTAGCTTTGGGATGTGGTAGGACAAAAATTACCACACCACTCTCTTCGTCAGGACCTCTCTGACACATGGTGTGGGTTTGAAGAAGATCTGAGGAGGTCACATATTTCACCCAAAAAAACACTAAGGGGTACCCCTTTGTGTTTTTTTAGACTAAATTATTGACTGTCTCAGATTTCTTCCAAACTCACGATGTTGATTAGGCAGGTCCTGACTTACACAAAGGTGTGATTATTTTCAGCCTAACTCATCCCAAAGCTGAGATATGAGGACAAACTTAACTGGGATTTTCTCTCAATAGGTTTATTTGTGTTGAATATATTGGAATTAAATTTATGAGCTTGTTTTACGTCCAATAAAGCAAAATACAGATGCAATGTAGGATATATTGGACTGACTAGGCTATTCTGATCGCACCCTTCTACTCATGTGTTTACCTAGCTTCACTGGAAGTAGGAATCCCATCATGAAATTTACAGTTATTAATTTTATGCAGCACAGCATGTCCCTATATCTTAGCTTTGGGATGTGGTAGGACAAAAATTACCACACCACCGTCTTCGTCAGGACCTCCCTGACACACGGTGTGGGTTTGAACAAGATCTGAAGAGGTCACATATTTCACCCAAAAAAACACTAAGGGGTACCCCTTTGTGTTTTTTCAGACTAAATTTTTGACCGTCTCAGATTTCTTCCAAACTCACGATGTTGATTAGGCAGGTCCTGACTTACACAAAGGTGTGATTATTTCCAGCCTATCTCATCCCAAAGCTGAGATATGAGGTCTAACGTAAGTGGGATTTTCTCTCAATAGGTTTATTGGTGTTGAATATATTGGAATTAAATTCATGAGCTTTTTATACGTCCAATAAAGCAAAATACAGATGCAATGTAGGATATATTGGACTGACTAGGCTTTTCTGATCGCACCCTTCTACTCATGTGTTTACCTAGCTTCACTGGAAGTAGGAATCCCATCATGAAATTTACAGTTATACATTTTATGCAGCACAACATGTCCCTATATCTCAGCTCTGGGATGTGGTAGGGCAACAATTACCACACCACTGTCTTCGTCAGGACCTCCCTGACACACGGTGTGGGTTTGAAGAAGATCTGAAGAGGTCACATATTTCACCCAAAAAAACACTAAGGGGTACCCCTTTGTGTTTTTTTAGACTAAATTTTTGACCATCTCAGATTTCTTCCACACTCACGATGTTGATTAGGCAGGTCCTGACTTACACAAAGGTGTGATTATTTTCAGCCTATCTCATCCCAAAGCTGAGATATGAGGACAAACTTTACTGGGATTTTCTCTCAATAGGTTTATTGGTGTTGAATATATTGGAATTAAAATTATAAGCTTGTTATACGTCCAATAAAGCAAAATACAGATGCAATGTAGGATATATTGGACTGACTAGGCTTTTCTGATCGCACCCTTCTACTCATGTGTTTACCTAGCTTCACTGGAAGTAGGAATCCCATCATGAAATTTACAGTTATTAATTTTATGCAGCACAGCATGTCCCTATATCTTAGCTTTGGGATGTGGTAGGACAAAAATTACCACACCACTGTCTTCGTCAGGACCTCCCTGACACACGGTGTGGGTTTGAACAAGATCTGAAGAGGTCACATATTTCACCCAAAAAAACACTAAGGGGTACCCCTTTGTGTTTTTTCAGACTAAATTTTTGACCGTCTCAGATTTCTTCCAAACTCACGATGTTGATTAGGCAGGTCCTGACTTACACAAAGGTGTGATTATTTCCAGCCTATCTCATCCCAAAGCTGAGATATGAGGTCTAACGTAAGTGGGATTTTCTCTCAATAGGTTTATTTGTGTTGAATATATTGGAATTGAATTCGTGAGCTTTTTATACGTTCAATAAAGCAAAATACAAATGCAATGTAGGATATATTGGACTGACTAGGCTTTTCTGATCGCACCCTTCTACTCATGTGTTTACCTAGCTTCACTGGAAGTAGGAATCCCATCATGAAATTTACAGTTATACATTTTATGCAGCACAACATGTCCCTATATCTCAGCTCTGGGATGTGGTAGGGCAACAATTACCACACCACTGTCTTCGTCAGGACCTCCCTGACACACGGTGTGGGTTTGAAGAAGATCTGAAGAGGTCACATATTTCACCCAAAAAAACACTAAGGGGTACCCCTTTGTGTTTTTTCAGACTAAATTTTTGACCGTCTCAGATTTCTTCCAAACTCATGATGTTGATTAGGCAGGTCCTGACTTACACAAAGGTGTGATTATTTTTAGCCTATCTCATCCCAAAGCTGAGATATGAGGACAAACTTAACTGGGATTTTCTCTCAATAGGTTTATTGGTGTTGAATATATTGGAATTAAATTTATGAGCTTTTTATACATCCAATACAGCAAAATACAGATGCAATGTAGGATATATTGGACTGACTAGGCTTTTCTGATCGCACCCTTCTACTCATGTGTTTACCTAGCTTCACTGGAAGTAGGAATCCCATCATGAAATTTACAGTTATTAATTTTATGCAGCACAGCATGTCCCTATATCTTAGCTTTGGGATGTGGTAGGACAAAAATTACCACACCACTGTCTTCGTCAGGACCTCTCTGACACACGGTGTGTGTTTGAAGAAGATCTGAAGAGGTCACATATTTCACCCAAAAAAACACTAAGGGGTACCCCTTTGTGTTTTTTTAGACTAAATTTTTTACCATCTCAGATTTCTTCCACACTCACGATGTTGATTAGGCAGGTCCTGACTTACACAAAGGTGTGATTATTTTCAGCCTAACTCATCCCAAAGCTGAGATATGAGGACAAACTTAACTGGGATTTTCTCTCAATAGGTTTATTGGTGTTGAATATATTGGAATTAAATTTATGAGCTTGTTATACGTCCAATAAAGAAAAATACAGATGCAATGTAGGATATATTGGACTGACTAGGCTATTCTGATCGCACCCTTCTACTCATGTGTTTACCTAGCTTCACTGGAAGTAGGAATCCCATCATGAAATTTACAGTTATTAATTTTATGCAGCACAGCATGTCCCTATATCTTAGCTTTGGGATGTGGTAGGACAATAATTACCACACCACTGTCTTCGTCAGGACCTCCCTGACACACGGTGTGGGTTTGAAGAAGATCTGAAGAGGTCACATATTTCACCCAAAAAAACACTAAGGGGTACCCCTTTGTGTTTTTTCAGACTAAATTTTTGACCGTCTCAGATTTCTTCCAAACTCACGATGTTGATTAGGCAGGTCCTGACTTACACAAAGGTGTGATTATTTCCCGCCTATCTCATCCCAAAGCTGAGATATGAGGTCTAACGTAAGTGGGATTTTCTCTCAATAGGTTTATTTGTGTTGAATATATTGGAATTAAATTTATGAGCTTGTTATACATCCAATAAAGAAAAATACAGATGCAATGTAGGATATATTGGACTGACTAGGCTTTTCTGATCGCACCCTTCTTCTCATGTGTTTACCTAGCTTCACTGTAAGTAGGAATCCCATCATGAAATTTACAGTTATTAATTTTATGCAGCACAGCATGTCCCTATATCTTAGCTTTGGGATGTGGTAGGGCAAAAATTACCACACCACTGTTTTCGTCAGGACCTCTCTGACACACGGTGTGGGTTTGAAGAAGAGCTGAGGAGGTCACATATTTCACCCAAAAAAACACTAAGAGGTACCCCTTTGTGTTTTTTTAGACTAAATTTTTGACCATCTCAGATTTCTTCCAAACTCACGATGTTGATTAGGCAGGTCCTGACTTACACAAAGGTGTGATTATTTTCAGCCTATCTCGTCCCAAAGCTGAGATATGAGGACAAACTTAACTGGGATTTTCTCTTAATAGGTTTATTGGTGTTGAATATATTGGAATTAAATTTATGAGATTTTTATACGTCCAATAAAGAAAAATACAGATGCAATGTAGGATGTATTGGACTGACTAGGCTTTTCTGATCGCACCCTTCTACTCATGTGTTTACCTAGCTTCACTGGAAGTAGGAATCCCATCATGAAATTTACAGTTATACATTTTATGCAGCACAGCATGTCCCTATAATTTAGCTTTGGGATGTGGTAGGGCAAAAATTACCACACCACTGTCTTCGTCAGGACCTCCCTGACACACGGTGTTGGATTGAACAAGATCTGAAGAGGTCACATATTTCACCCAAAAAAACACTAAGGGGTACCCCTTTGTGTTTTTTCAGTCTAAATTTTTGACCGTCTCAGATTTCTTCCAAACTCACGATGTTCATTAGGCAGGTCCTGACTTACACAAAGGTGTGATTATTTTCAGCCTATCTCATCCCAAAGCTGAGATATGAGGACAAACTGAACTGGGATTTTCTCTCAATAGGTTTATTGGTGTTGAATATATTGGAATTGAATTCGTGAGCTTTTTATATGTCCAATAAAGCAAAATACAGATGCAATGTAGGATATATTGGACTGACTAGGCTTTTCTGATCGCACCCTTCTACTCATGTGTTTACCTAGCTTCACTGGAAGTAGGAATCCCATCATGAAATTTACAGTTATACATTTTATGCAGCACAACATGTCCCTATATCTCAGCTCTGGGATGTGGTAGGGCAACAATTACCACACCACTGTCTTCGTCAGGACCTCCCTGACACACGGTGTGGGTTTGAAGAAGATCTGAAGAGGTCACATATTTCACCCAAAAAAACACTAAGGGGTACCCCTTTGTGTTTTTTCAGACTAAATTTTTGACCGTCTCAGATTTCTTCCAAACTCATGATGTTGATTAGGCAGGTCCTGACTTACACAAAGGTGTGATTATTTTTAGCCTATCTCATCCCAAAGCTGAGATATGAGGACAAACTTAACTGGGATTTTCTCTCAATAGGTTTATTGGTGTTGAATATATTGGAATTAAATTTATGAGCTTTTTTACATCCAATACAGCAAAATACAGATGCAATGTAGGATATATTGGACTGACTAGGCTTTTCTGATCGCACCCTTCTACTCATGTGTTTACCTAGCTTCACTGGAAGTAGGAATCCCATCATGAAATTTACAGTTATTAATTTTATGCAGCACAGCATGTCCCTATATCTTAGCTTTGGGATGTGGTAGGACAAAAATTACCACACCACTGTCTTCGTCAGGACCTCTCTGACACACGGTGTGTGTTTGAAGAAGATCTGAGGAGGTCACATATTTCACTCAAAAAAACACTAAGGGGTACCCCTTTGTGTTTTTTTAGACTAAATTTTTGACCGTCTCAGATTTCTTCCAAACTCACGATGTTGATTAGGCAGGTCCTGACTTACACAAAGGTGTGATTATTTTCAGCCTAACTCATCCCAAAGCTGAGATATGAGGACAAACTTAACTGGGATTTTCTCTCAATAGGTTTATTTGTGTTGAATATATTGGAATTAAATTTATGAGCTTGTTTTACGTCCAATAAAGCAAAATACAGATGCAATGTAGGATATATTGGACTGACTAGGCTTTTCTGATCGCACCCTTCTACTCATGTGTTTACCTAGCTTCACTGGAAGTAGGAATCCCATCATGAAATTTACAGTTATACATTTTATGCAGCACAACATGTCCCTATATATTAGCTTTGGGATGTGGTAGGGCAACAATTACCACACCATTGTCTTCGTCAGGACCTCTCTGACACACGGTGTTGGATTGAACAAGATCTGAAGAGGTCACATATTTCACCCAAAAAAACACTAAGGGGTACCCCTTTGTGTTTTTTCAGTCTAAATTTTTGACCGTCTCAGATTTCTTCCAAACTCACGATGTTCATTAGGCAGGTCCTGACTTACACAAAGGTGTGATTATTTTCAGCCTATCTCATCCCAAAGCTGAGATATGAGGACAAACTGAACTGGGATTTTCTCTCAATAGGTTTATTGGTGTTGAATATATTGGAATTGAATTCGTGAGCTTTTTATATGTCCAATAAAGCAAAATACAGATGCAATGTAGGATATATTGGACTGACTAGGCTTTTCTGATCGCACCCATCTACTCATGTGTTTACCTAGCTTCACTGGAAGTAGGAATCCCATCATGAAATTTACAGTTATACATTTTATGCAGCACAACATGTCCCTATATCTCAGCTCTGGGATGTGGTAGGGCAACAATTACCACACCACTGTCTTCGTCAGGACCCCCCTGACACACGGTGTGGGTTTGAAGAAGATCTGAAGAGGTCACATATTTCACCCAAAAAAACACTAAGGGGTACCCCTTTGTGTTTTTTCAGACTAAATTTTTGACCGTCTCAGATTTCTTCCAAACTCATGATGTTGATTAGGCAGGTCCTGACTTACACAAAGGTGTGATTATTTTTAGCCTATCTCATCCCAAAGCTGAGATATGAGGACAAACTTAACTGGGATTTTCTCTCAATAGGTTTATTGGTGTTGAATATATTGGAATTAAATTTATGAGCTTTTTTACATCCAATACAGCAAAATACAGATGCAATGTAGGATATATTGGACTGACTAGGCTTTTCTGATCGCACCCTTCTTCTCATGTGTTTATCTAGCTTCACTGTAAGTAGGAATCCCATCATGAAATTTACAGTTATTAATTTTATGCAGCACAGCATGTCCCTATATCTTAGCTTTGGGATGTGGTAGGACAAAAATTACCACACCACTGTCTTCGTCAGGACCTCTCTGACACACGGTGTGTGTTTGAAGAAGATCTGAGGAGGTCACATATTTCACTCAAAAAAACACTAAGGGGTACCCCTTTGTGTTTTTTTAGACTAAATTTTTGACCGTCTCAGATTTCTTCCAAACTCACGATGTTGATTAGGCAGGTCCTGACTTACACAAAGGTGTGATTATTTTCAGCCTAACTCATCCCAAAGCTGAGATATGAGGACAAACTTAACTGGGATTTTCTCTCAATAGGTTTATTTGTGTTGAATATATTGGAATTAAATTTATGAGCTTGTTTTACGTCCAATAAAGCAAAATACAGATGCAATGTAGGATATATTGGACTGACTAGGCTTTTCTGATCGCACCCTTCTACTCATGTGTTTACCTAGCTTCACTGGAAGTAGGAATCCCATCATGAAATTTACAGTTATACATTTTATGCAGCACAACATGTCCCTATATATTAGCTTTGGGATGTGGTAGGGCAACAATTACCACACCATTGTCTTCGTCAGGACCTCTCTGACACACGGTGTGGGTTTGAAGAAGATCTGAAGAGGTCACATATTTCACCCAAAAAAACACTAAGGGGTACCCCTTTGTGTTTTTTTAGACTAAATTTTTGACCATCTCAGATTTCTTCCACACTCACGATGTTGATTAGGCAGGTCCTGACTTACACAAAGGTGTGATTATTTTCAGCCTATCTCATCCCAAAGCTGAGATATGAGGACAAACTTAACTGGGATTTTCTCTCAATAGGTTTATTGGTGTTGAATATATTGGAATTAAATTTATGAGCTTGTTATACGTCCAATAAAGCAAAATACAGATGCAATGTAGGATATATTGGACTGACTAGGCTTTTCTGATCGCACCCTTCTACTCATGTGTTTACCTAGCTTCACTGGAAGTAGGAATCCCATCATGAAATTTACAGTTATTAATTTTATGCAGCACAGCATGTCCCTATATCTTAGCTTTGGGATGTGGTAGGACAAAAAATACCACACCACTGTCTTTGTCAGGACCTCTCTGACACACGGTGTGTGTTTGAAGAAGATCTGAGGAGGTCACATATTTCACTCAAAAAAACACTAAGGGGTACCCCTTTGTGTTTTTTTAGACTAAATTTTTGACCATCTCAGATTTCTTCCAAACTCACGATGTTGATTAGGCAGGTCCTGACTTACACAAAGGTGTGATTATTTCCAGCCTATCTCATCCCAAAGCTGAGATATGAGGTCTAACGTAAGTGGGATTTTCTCTCAATAGGTTTATTTGTGTTGAATATATTGGAATTAAATTTATGAGCTTGTTATACATCCAATAAAGAAAAATACAGATGCAATGTAGGATATATTGGACTGACTAGGCTTTTCTGATCGCACCCTTCTTCTCATGTGTTTACCTAGCTTCACTGTAAGTAGGAATCCCATCATGAAATTTACAGTTATTAATTTTATGCAGCACAGCATGTCCCTATATCTTAGCTTTGGGATGTGGTAGGACAAAAATTACCACACCACTGTCTTCGTCAGGACCTCCCTGACACACGGTGTGGGTTTGAAGAAGATCTGAAGAGGTCACATATTTCACCCAAAAAAACACTAAGGGGTACCCCTTTGTGTTTTTTCAGACTAAATTTTTGACCGTCTCAGATTTCTTCCAAACTCACGATGTTGATTAGGCAGGTCCTGACTTACACAAAGGTGTGATTATTTCCAGCCTATCTCATCCCAAAGCTGAGATATGAGGTCTAACGTAAGTGGGATTTTCTCTCAATAGGTTTATTTGTGTTGAATATATTGGAATTAAATTTATGAGCTTGTTATACATTCAATAAAGAAAAATACAGATGCAATGTAGGATATATTGGACTGACTAGGCTTTTCTGATCGCACCCTTCTACTCATGTGTTTACCTAGCTTCACTGGAAGTAGGAATCCCATCATGAAATTTACAGTTATACATTTTATGCAGCACAGCATGTCCCTATAATTTAGCTTTGGGATGTGGTAGGGCAAAAATTACCACACCACTGTCTTCGTCAGGACCTCCCTGACACACGGTGTGGGATTGAACAAGATCTGAAGAGGTCACATATTTCACCCAAAAAAACACTAAGGGGTACCCCTTTGTGTTTTTTCAGACTAAATTTTTGACCGTCTCAGATTTCTTCCAAACTCACGATGTTGATTAGGCAGGTCCTGACTTACACAAAGGTGTGATTATTTTCAGCCTAACTCATCCCAAAGCTGAGATATGAGGACAAACTTAACTGGGATTTTCTCTCAATAGGTTTATTTGTGTTGAATATATTGGAATTAAATTTATGAGCTTGTTTTACGTCCAATAAAGCAAAATACAGATGCAATGTAGGATATATTGGACTGACTAGGCTTTTCTGATCGCACCCTTCTACTCATGTGTTTACCTAGCTTCACTGGAAGTAGGAATCCCATCATGAAATTTACAGTTATACATTTTATGCAGCACAACATGTCCCTATATATTAGCTTTGGGATGTGGTAGGGCAACAATTACCACACCATTGTCTTCGTCAGGACCTCTCTGACACACGGTGTTGGATTGAACAAGATCTGAAGAGGTCACATATTTCACCCAAAAAAACACTAAGGGGTACCCCTTTGTGTTTTTTCAGTCTAAATTTTTGACCGTCTCAGATTTCTTCCAAACTCACGATGTTCATTAGGCAGGTCCTGACTTACACAAAGGTGTGATTATTTTCAGCCTATCTCATCCCAAAGCTGAGATATGAGGACAAACTGAACTGGGATTTTCTCTCAATAGGTTTATTGGTGTTGAATATATTGGAATTGAATTCGTGAGCTTTTTATATGTCCAATAAAGCAAAATACAGATGCAATGTAGGATATATTGGACTGACTAGGCTTTTCTGATCGCACCCTTCTACTCATGTGTTTACCTAGCTTCACTGGAAGTAGGAATCCCATCATGAAATTTACAGTTATACATTTTATGCAGCACAACATGTCCCTATATCTCAGCTCTGGGATGTGGTAGGGCAACAATTACCACACCACTGTCTTCGTCAGGACCTCCCTGACACACGGTGTGGGTTTGAAGAAGATCTGAAGAGGTCACATATTTCACCCAAAAAAACACTAAGGGGTACCCCTTTGTGTTTTTTCAGACTAAATTTTTGACCGTCTCAGATTTCTTCCAAACTCATGATGTTGATTAGGCAGGTCCTGACTTACACAAAGGTGTGATTATTTTTAGCCTATCTCATCCCAAAGCTGAGATATGAGGACAAACTTAACTGGGATTTTCTCTCAATAGGTTTATTGGTGTTGAATATATTGGAATTAAATTTATGAGCTTTTTTACATCCAATACAGCAAAATACAGATGCAATGTAGGATATATTGGACTGACTAGGCTTTTCTGATCGCACCCTTCTACTCATGTGTTTACCTAGCTTCACTGGAAGTAGGAATCCCATCATGAAATTTACAGTTATTAATTTTATGCAGCACAGCATGTCCCTATATCTTAGCTTTGGGATGTGGTAGGACAAAAATTACCACACCACTGTCTTCGTCAGGACCTCTCTGACACACGGTGTGTGTTTGAAGAAGATCTGAGGAGGTCACATATTTCACTCAAAAAAACACTAAGGGGTACCCCTTTGTGTTTTTTCAGACTAAATTTTTGACCATCTCAGATTTCTTCCAAACTCACGATGTTGATTAGGCAGGTCCTGACTTACACAAAGGTGTGATTATTTTTAGCCTATCTCATCCCAAAGCTGAGATATGAGGACAAACTTAACTGGGATTTTCTCTCAATAGGTTTATTGGTGTTGAATATATTGTAATTAAATTTATGAGCTTGTTATACATCCAATAAAGAAAAATACAGATGCAATGTAGGATATATTGGACTGACTAGGCTATTCTGATCGCACCCTTCTACTCATGTGTTTACCTAGCTTCACTGGAAGTAGGAATCCCATCATGAAATTTACAGTTATTAATTTTATGCAGCACAGCATGTCCCTATATCTTAGCTTTGGGATGTGGTAGGACAAAAATTACCACACCACTGTCTTCGTCAGGACCTCCCTGACACACGGTGTGGGTTTGAAGAAGATCTGAAGAGGTCACATATTTCACCCAAAAAAACACTAAGGGGTACCCCTTTGTGTTTTTTCAGACTAAATTTTTGACCGTCTCAGATTTCTTCCAAACTCACGATGTTGATTAGGCAGGTCCTGACTTACACAAAGGTGTGATTATTTCCAGCCTATCTCATCCCAAAGCTGAGATATGAGGTCTAACGTAAGTGGGATTTTCTCTCAATAGGTTTATTTGTGTTGAATATATTGGAATTAAATTTATGAGCTTGTTATACATCCAATAAAGAAAAATACAGATGCAATGTAGGATATATTGGACTGACTAGGCTTTTCTGATCGCACCCTTCTTCTCATGTGTTTACCTAGCTTCACTGTAAGTAGGAATCCCATCATGAAATTTACAGTTATTAATTTTATGCAGCACAGCATGTCCCTATATCTTAGCTTTGGGATGTGGTAGGACAAAAATTACCACACCACTGTCTTCGTCAGGACCTCCCTGACACACGGTGTGGGTTTGAAGAAGATCTGAAGAGGTCACATATTTCACCCAAAAAAACACTAAGGGGTACCCCTTTGTGTTTTTTCAGACTAAATTTTTGACCGTCTCAGATTTCTTCCAAACTCACGATGTTGATTAGGCAGGTCCTGACTTACACAAAGGTGTGATTATTTCCAGCCTATCTCATCCCAAAGCTGAGATATGAGGTCTAACGTAAGTGGGATTTTCTCTCAATAGGTTTATTTGTGTTGAATATATTGGAATTAAATTTATGAGCTTGTTATACATCCAATAAAGAAAAATACAGATGCAATGTAGGATATATTGGACTGACTAGGCTTTTCTGATCGCACCCTTCTACTCATGTGTTTACCTAGCTTCACTGGAAGTAGGAATCCCATCATGAAATTTACAGTTATACATTTTATGCAGCACAGCATGTCCCTATAATTTAGCTTTGGGATGTGGTAGGGCAAAAATTACCACACCACTGTCTTCGTCAGGACCTCCCTGACACACGGTGTGGGATTGAACAAGATCTGAAGAGGTCACATATTTCACCCAAAAAAACACTAAGGGGTACCCCTTTGTGTTTTTTCAGTCTAAATTTTTGACCGTCTCAGATTTCTTCCAAACTCACGATGTTCATTAGGCAGGTCCTGACTTACACAAAGGTGTGATTATTTTCAGCCTATCTCATCCCAAAGCTGAGATATGAGGACAAACTTAACTGGGATTTTCTCTCAATAGGTTTATTTGTGTTGAATATATTGGAATTAAATTTATGAGCTTGTTTTACGTCCAATAAAGCAAAATACAGATGCAATGTAGGATATATTGGACTGACTAGGCTATTCTGATCGCACCCTTCTACTCATGTGTTTACCTAGCTTCACTGGAAGTAGGAATCCCATCATGAAATTTACAGTTATTAATTTTATGCAGCACAGCATGTCCCTATATCTTAGCTTTAGGATGTGGTAGGACAAAAATTACCACACCACTGTCTTCGTCAGGACCTCCCTGACACACGGTGTGGGTTTGAACAAGATCTGAAGAGGTCACATATTTCACCCAAAAAAACACTAAGGGGTACCCCTTTGTGTTTTTTCAGACTAAATTTTTGACCGTCTCAGATTTCTTCCAAACTCACGATGTTGATTAGGCAGGTCCTGACTTACACAAAGGTGTGATTATTTTCAGCCTAACTCATCCCAAAGCTGAGATATGAGGACAAACTTTACTGGGATTTTCTCTCAATAGGTTTATTGGTGTTGAATATATTGGAATTAAATTTATAAGCTTGTTATACGTCCAATAAAGCAAAATACAGATGCAATGTAGGATATATTGGACTGACTAGGCTTTTCTGATCGCACCCTTCTTCTCATGTGTTTACCTAGCTTCACTGGAAGTAGGAATCCCATCATGAAATTTACAGTTATTAATTTTATGCATTACAGCATGTCCCTATATATTAGCTTTGGGATGTGGTAGGACAAAAATTACCACACCACTCTCTTCGTCAGGACCTCTCTGACACACGGTGTGGGTTTGAAGAAGATCTGAGGAGGTCACATATTTCACCCAAAAAAACACTAAGGGGTACCCCTTTGTGTTTTTTTAGACTAAATTTTTGACCGTCTCAGATTTCTTCCAAACTCACGATGTTGATTAGGCAGGTCCTGACTTACACAAAGGTGTGATTATTTTCAGCCTAACTCATCCCAAAGCTGAGATATGAGGACAAACTTAACTGGGATTTTCTCTCAATAGGTTTATTGGTGTTGAATATATTGGAATTAAATTTATGAGCTTGTTATACATCCAATAAAGAAAAATACAGATGCAATGTAGGATATATTGGACTGACTAGGCTTTTCTGATCGCACCCTTCTACTCATGTGTTTACCTAGCTTCACTGGAAGTAGGAATCCAATCATGAAATTTACAGTTATTAATTTTATGCAGCACAGCATGTCCCTATATCTTAGCTTTGGGATGTGGTAGGACAAAAATTACCACACCACTGTCTTCGTCAGGACCTCCCTGACACACGGTGTGGGTTTGAACAAGATCTGAAGAGGTCACATATTTCACCCAAAAAAACACTAAGGGGTACCCCTTTGTGTTTTTTCAGACTAAATTTTTGACCGTCTCAGATTTCTTCCAAACTCACGATGTTGATTAGGCAGGTCCTGACTTACACAAAGGTGTGATTATTTCCAGCCTATCTCATCCCAAAGCTGAGATATGAGGTCTAACGTAAGTGGGATTTTCTCTCAATAGGTTTATTTGTGTTGAATATATTGGAATTAAATTTATGAGCTTGTTATACATCCAGTAAAGAAAAATACAGATGCAATGTAGGATATATTGGACTGACTAGGCTTTTCTGATCGCACCCTTCTTCTCATGTGTTTACCTAGCTTCACTGTAAGTAGGAATCCCATCATGAAATTTACAGTTATTAATTTTATGCAGCACAGCATGTCCCTATATCTTAGCTTTGGGATGTGGTAGGGCAAAAATTACCACACCACTGTTTTCGTCAGGACCTCTCTGACACACGGTGTGGGTATGAAGAAGAGCTGAGGAGGTCACATATTTCACCCAAAAAAACACTAAGAGGTACCCCTTTGTGTTTTTTTAGACTAAATTTTTGACCATCTCAGATTTCTTCCAAACTCACGATGTTGATTAGGCAGGTCCTGACTTACACAAAGGTGTGATTATTTTCAGCCTATCTCGTCCCAAAGCTGAGATATGAGGACAAACTTAACTGGGATTTTCTCTTAATAGGTTTATTGGTGTTGAATATATTGGAATTAATTTTATGAGCTTTTTATACGTCCAATAAAGCAAAATACAGATGCAATGTAGGATATATTGGACTGACTAGGCTATTCTGATCGCACCCTTCTACTCATGTGTTTACCTAGCTTCACTGGAAGTAGGAATCCCATCATGAAATTTACAGTTATTAATTTTATGCAGCACAGCATGTCCCTATATCTTAGCTTTGGGATGTGGTAGGACAAAAATTACCACACCACTGTCTTCGTCAGGACCTCCCTGACACACGGTGTGGGTTTGAACAAGATCTGAAGAGGTCACATATTTCACCCAAAAAAACACTAAGGGGTACCCCTTTGTGTTTTTTCAGAATAAATTTTTGACCGTCTCAGATTTCTTCCAAACTCACGATGTTGATTAGGCAGGTCCTGACTTAAACAAAGGTGTGATTATTTTCAGCCTAACTCATCCCAAAGCTGAGATATGAGGACAAACTTAACTGGGATTTTCTCTCAATAGGTTTATTTGTGTTGAATATATTGGAATTAAATTTATGAGCTTGTTTTACGTCCAATAAAGCAAAATACAGATGCAATGTAGGATATATTGGACTGACTAGGCTTTTCTGATCGCACCCTTCTACTCATGTGTTTACCTAGCTTCACTGGAAGTAAGAATCCCATCATGAAATTTACAGTTATACATTTTATGCAGCACAACATGTCCCTATATATTAGCTTTGGGATGTGGTAGGGCAACAATTACCACACCATTGTCTTCGTCAGGACCTCTCTGACACACGGTGTGGGTTTGAAGAAGATCTGAGGAGGTCACATATTTCACCCAAAAAAACACTAAGGGGTACCCCTTTGTGTTTTTTTAGACTAAATTTTTGACCGTCTCAGATTTCTTCCAAACTCACGATGTTGATTAGGCAGGTCCTGACTTACACAAAGGTGTGATTATTTTCAGCCTAACTCATCCCAAAGCTGAGATATGAGGACAAACTTAACTGGGATTTTCTCTCAATAGGTTTATTGGTGTTGAATATATTGGAATTAAATTTATGAGCTTGTTATACATCCAATAAAGAAAAATACAGATGCAATGTAGGATATATTGGACTGACTAGGCTTTTCTGATCGCACCCTTCTACTCATGTGTTTACCTAGCTTCACTGGAAGTAGGAATCCAATCATGAAATTTACAGTTATTAATTTTATGCAGCACAGCATGTCCCTATATCTTAGCTTTGGGATGTGGTAGGACAAAAATTACCACACCACTGTCTTCGTCAGGACCTCCCTGACACACGGTGTGGGTTTGAAGAAGATCTGAAGAGGTCACATATTTCACCCAAAAAAACACTAAGGGGTACCCCTTTGTGTTTTTTTAGACTAAATTTTTGACCATCTCAGATTTCTTCCACACTCACGATGTTGATTAGGCAGGTCCTGACTTACACAAAGGTGTGATTATTTTCAGCCTATCTCATCCCAAAGCTGAGATATGAGGACAAACTTAACTGGGATTTTCTCTCAATAGGTTTATTGGTGTTGAATATATTGGAATTAAATTTATGAGCTTGTTATACGTCCAATAAAGCAAATTACAGATGCAATGTAGGATATATTGGACTGACTAGGCTTTTCTGATCGCACCCTTCTACTCATGTGTTTACCTAGCTTCACTGGAAGTAGGAATCCCATCATGAAATTTACAGTTATTAATTTTATGCAGCACAGCATGTCCCTATATCTTAGCTTTGGGATGTGGTAGGACAAAAAATACCACACCACTGTCTTTGTCAGGACCTCTGTGACACACGGTGTGTGTTTGAAGAAGATCTGAGGAGGTCACATATTTCACTCAAAAAAACACTAAGGGGTACCCCTTTGTGTTTTTTTAGACTAAATTTTTGACCATCTCAGATTTCTTCCAAACTCACGATGTTGATTAGGCAGGTCCTGACTTACACAAAGGTGTGATTATTTTTAGCCTATCTCATCCCAAAGCTGAGATATGAGGACTAACTTGACTGGGATTTTCTCTCAATAGGTTTATTGGTGTTGAATATATTGGAATTAAATTTATGAGCTTGTTTTACGTCCAATAAAGCAAAATATAGATGCAATGTAGGATATATTGGACTGACTAGGCTTTTCTGATCGCACCCTTCTACTCATGTGTTTACCTAGCTTCACTGGAAGTAGGAATCCCATCATGAAATTTACAGTTATACATTTTATGCAGCACAACATGTCCCTATATCTTAGCTTTGGGATGTGGTAGGGCAACAATTACCACACCATTGTCTTCGTCAGGACCTCTCTGACACATGGTGTGGGTTTGAAGAAGATCTGAAGAGGTCACATATTTCACCCAAAAAAACACTAAGGGGTACCCCTTTGTGTTTTTTTAGACTAAATTTTTGACCATCTCAGATTTCTTCCACACTCACGATGTTGATTAGGCAGGTCCTGACTTACACAAAGGTGTGATTATTTTCAGCCTATCTCATCCCAAAGCTGAGATATGAGGACAAACTTAACTGGGATTTTCTCTCAATAGGTTTATTGGTGTTGAATATATTGGAATTAAATTTATGAGCTTGTTATACATCCAATAAAGAAAAATACAGATGCAATGTAGGATATATTGGACTGACTAGGCTATTCTGATCGCACCCTTCTACTCATGTGTTTACCTAGCTTCACTGGAAGTAGGAATCCCATCATGAAATTTACAGTTATTAATTTTATGCAGCACAGCATGTCCCTATATCTTAGCTTTGGGATGTGGTAGGACAAAAATTACCACACCACTGTCTTCGTCAGGACCTCCCTGACACACGGTGTGGGTTTGAAGAAGATCTGAAGAGGTCACATATTTCACCCAATAAGACACTAAGGGGTACCCCTTTGTGTTTTTTCAGACTAAATTTTTGACCGTCTCAGATTTCTTCCAAACTCACGATGTTGATTAGGCAGGTCCTGACTTACACAAAGGTGTGATTATTTTCAGCCTAACTCATCCCAAAGCTGAGATATGAGGACAAACTTAACTGGGATTTTCTCTCAATAGGTTTATTTGTGTTGAATATATTGGAATTAAATTTATGAGCTTGTTTTACGTCCAATAAAGCAAAATACAGATGCAATGTAGGATATATTGGACTGACTAGGCTTTTCTGATCGCACCCTTCTACTCATGTGTTTACCTAGCTTCACTGGAAGTAGGAATCCCATCATGAAATTTACAGTTATACATTTTATGCAGCACAACATGTCCCTATATATTAGCTTTGGGATGTGGTAGGGCAACAATTACCACACCATTGTCTTCGTCAGGACCTCTCTGACACACGGTGTGGGTTTGAAGAAGATCTGAAGAGGTCACATATTTCACCCAAAAAAACACTAAGGGGTACCCCTTTGTGTTTTTTTAGACTAAATTTTTGACCATCTCAGATTTCTTCCACACTCACGATGTTGATTAGGCAGGTCCTGACTTACACAAAGGTGTGATTATTTTCAGCCTATCTCATCCCAAAGCTGAGATATGAGGACAAACTTAACTGGGATTTTCTCTCAATAGGTTTATTGGTGTTGAATATATTGGAATTAAATTTATGAGCTTGTTATACGTCCAATAAAGCAAAATACAGATGCAATGTAGGATATATTGGACTGACTAGGCTTTTCTGATCGCACCCTTCTACTCATGTGTTTACCTAGCTTCACTGGAAGTAGGAATCCCATCATGAAATTTACAGTTATTAATTTTATGCAGCACAGCATGTCCCTATATCTTAGCTTTGGGATGTGGTAGGACAAAAAATACCACACCACTGTCTTTGTCAGGACCTCTGTGACACACGGTGTGTGTTTGAAGAAGATCTGAGGAGGTCACATATTTCACTCAAAAAAACACTAAGGGGTACCCCTTTGTGTTTTTTTAGACTAAATTTTTGACCAACTCAGATTTCTTCCAAACTCACGATGTTGATTAGGCAGGTCCTGACTTACACAAAGGTGTGATTATTTTTAGCCTATCTCATCCCAAAGCTGAGATATGAGGACTAACTTGACTGGGATTTTCTCTCAATAGGTTTATTGGTGTTGAATATATTGGAATTAAATTTATGAGCTTGTTTTACGTCCAATAAAGCAAAATATAGATGCAATGTAGGATATATTGGACTGACTAGGCTTTTCTGATCGCACCCTTCTACTCATGTGTTTACCTAGCTTCACTGGAAGTAGGAATCCCATCATGAAATTTACAGTTATACATTTTATGCAGCACAACATGTCCCTATATCTTAGCTTTGGGATGTGGTAGGGCAACAATTACCACACCATTGTCTTCGTCAGGACCTCTCTGACACATGGTGTGGGTTTGAAGAAGATCTGAAGAGGTCACATATTTCACCCAAAAAAACACTAAGGGGTACCCCTTTGTGTTTTTTTAGACTAAATTTTTGACCATCTCAGATTTCTTCCACACTCACGATGTTGATTAGGCAGGTCCTGACTTACACAAAGGTGTGATTATTTTCAGCCTATCTCATCCCAAAGCTGAGATATGAGGACAAACTTAACTGGGATTTTCTCTCAATAGGTTTATTGGTGTTGAATATATTGGAATTAAATTTATGAGCTTGTTATACATCCAATAAAGAAAAATACAGATGCAATGTAGGATATATTGGACTGACTAGGCTATTCTGATCGCACCCTTCTACTCATGTGTTTACCTAGCTTCACTGGAAGTAGGAATCCCATCATGAAATTTACAGTTATTAATTTTATGCAGCACAGCATGTCCCTATATCTTAGCTTTGGGATGTGGTAGGACAAAAATTACCACACCACTGTCTTCGTCAGGACCTCCCTGACACACGGTGTGGGTTTGAAGAAGATCTGAAGAGGTCACATATTTCACCCAATAAGACACTAAGGGGTACCCCTTTGTGTTTTTTCAGACTAAATTTTTGACCGTCTCAGATTTCTTCCAAACTCACGATGTTGATTAGGCAGGTCCTGACTTACACAAAGGTGTGATTATTTTCAGCCTAACTCATCCCAAAGCTGAGATATGAGGACAAACTTAACTGGGATTTTCTCTCAATAGGTTTATTTGTGTTGAATATATTGGAATTAAATTTATGAGCTTGTTTTACGTCCAATAAAGCAAAATACAGATGCAATGTAGGATATATTGGACTGACTAGGCTTTTCTGATCGCACCCTTCTACTCATGTGTTTACCTAGCTTCACTGGAAGTAGGAATCCCATCATGAAATTTACAGTTATACATTTTATGCAGCACAACATGTCCCTATATATTAGCTTTGGGATGTGGTAGGGCAACAATTACCACACCATTGTCTTCGTCAGGACCTCTCTGACACACGGTGTGGGTTTGAAGAAGATCTGAAGAGGTCACATATTTCACCCAAAAAAACACTAAGGGGTACCCCTTTGTGTTTTTTTAGACTAAATTTTTGACCATCTCAGATTTCTTCCACACTCACGATGTTGATTAGGCAGGTCCTGACTTACACAAAGGTGTGATTATTTTCAGCCTATCTCATCCCAAAGCTGAGATATGAGGACAAACTTAACTGGGATTTTCTCTCAATAGGTTTATTGGTGTTGAATATATTGGAATTAAATTTATGAGCTTGTTATACGTCCAATAAAGCAAAATACAGATGCAATGTAGGATATATTGGACTGACTAGGCTTTTCTGATCGCACCCTTCTACTCATGTGTTTACCTAGCTTCACTGGAAGTAGGAATCCCATCATGAAATTTACAGTTATTAATTTTATGCAGCACAGCATGTCCCTATATCTTAGCTTTGGGATGTGGTAGGACAAAAAATACCACACCACTGTCTTTGTCAGGACCTCTGTGACACACGGTGTGTGTTTGAAGAAGATCTGAGGAGGTCACATATTTCACTCAAAAAAACACTAAGGGGTACCCCTTTGTGTTTTTTTAGACTAAATTTTTGACCAACTCAGATTTCTTCCAAACTCACGATGTTGATTAGGCAGGTCCTGACTTACACAAAGGTGTGATTATTTTTAGCCTATCTCATCCCAAAGCTGAGATATGAGGACTAACTTGACTGGGATTTTCTCTCAATAGGTTTATTGGTGTTGAATATATTGGAATTAAATTTATGAGCTTGTTTTACGTCCAATAAAGCAAAATATAGATGCAATGTAGGATATATTGGACTGACTAGGCTTTTCTGATCGCACCCTTCTACTCATGTGTTTACCTAGCTTCACTGGAAGTAGGAATCCCATCATGAAATTTACAGTTATACATTTTATGCAGCACAACATGTCCCTATATCTTAGCTTTGGGATGTGGTAGGGCAACAATTACCACACCATTGTCTTCGTCAGGACCTCTCTGACACATGGTGTGGGTTTGAAGAAGATCTGAAGAGGTCACATATTTCACCCAAAAAAACACTAAGGGGTACCCCTTTGTGTTTTTTTAGACTAAATTTTTGACCATCTCAGATTTCTTCCACACTCACGATGTTGATTAGGCAGGTCCTGACTTACACAAAGGTGTGATTATTTTCAGCCTATCTCATCCCAAAGCTGAGATATGAGGACAAACTTAACTGGGATTTTCTCTCAATAGGTTTATTGGTGTTGAATATATTGGAATTAAATTTATGAGCTTGTTATACATCCAATAAAGAAAAATACAGATGCAATGTAGGATATATTGGACTGACTAGGCTATTCTGATCGCACCCTTCTACTCATGTGTTTACCTAGCTTCACTGGAAGTAGGAATCCCATCATGAAATTTACAGTTATTAATTTTATGCAGCACAGCATGTCCCTATATCTTAGCTTTGGGATGTGGTAGGACAAAAATTACCACACCACTGTCTTCGTCAGGACCTCCCTGACACACGGTGTGGGTTTGAAGAAGATCTGAAGAGGTCACATATTTCACCCAATAAGACACTAAGGGGTACCCCTTTGTGTTTTTTCAGACTAAATTTTTGACCGTCTCAGATTTCTTCCAAACTCACGATGTTGATTAGGCAGGTCCTGACTTACACAAAGGTGTGATTATTTTCAGCCTAACTCATCCCAAAGCTGAGATATGAGGACAAACTTAACTGGGATTTTCTCTCAATAGGTTTATTTGTGTTGAATATATTGGAATTAAATTTATGAGCTTGTTTTACGTCCAATAAAGCAAAATACAGATGCAATGTAGGATATATTGGACTGACTAGGCTTTTCTGATCGCACCCTTCTACTCATGTGTTTACCTAGCTTCACTGGAAGTAGGAATCCCATCATGAAATTTACAGTTATACATTTTATGCAGCACAACATGTCCCTATATATTAGCTTTGGGATGTGGTAGGGCAACAATTACCACACCATTGTCTTCGTCAGGACCTCTCTGACACACGGTGTGGGTTTGAAGAAGATCTGAAGAGGTCACATATTTCACCCAAAAAAACACTAAGGGGTACCCCTTTGTGTTTTTTTAGACTAAATTTTTGACCGTCTCAGATTTCTTCCACACTCACGATGTTGATTAGGCAGGTCCTGACTTACACAAAGGTGTGATTATTTTCAGCCTATCTCATCCCAAAGCTGAGATATGAGGACAAACTTAACTGGGATTTTCTCTCAATAGGTTTATTGGTGTTGAATATATTGGAATTAAATTTATGAGCTTGTTATACGTCCAATAAAGCAAATTACAGATGCAATGTAGGATATATTGGACTGACTAGGCTTTTCTGATCGCACCCTTCTACTCATGTGTTTACCTAGCTTCACTGGAAGTAGGAATCCCATCATGAAATTTACAGTTATTAATTTTATGCAGCACAGCATGTCCCTATATCTTAGCTTTGGGATGTGGTAGGACAAAAAATACCACACCACTGTCTTTGTCAGGACCTCTGTGACACACGGTGTGTGTTTGAAGAAGATCTGAGGAGGTCACATATTTCACTCAAAAAAACACTAAGGGGTACCCCTTTGTGTTTTTTTAGACTAAATTTTTGACCATCTCAGATTTCTTCCAAACTCACGATGTTGATTAGGCAGGTCCTGACTTACACAAATGTGTGATTATTTTTAGCCTATCTCATCCCAAAGCTGAGATATGAGGACTAACTTGACTGGGATTTTCTCTCAATAGGTTTATTGGTGTTGAATATATTGGAATTAAATTTATGAGCTTGTTTTACGTCCAATAAAGCAAAATATAGATGCAATGTAGGATATATTGGACTGACTAGGCTTTTCTGATCGCACCCTTCTACTCATGTGTTTACCTAGCTTCACTGGAAGTAGGAATCCCATCATGAAATTTACAGTTATACATTTTATGCAGCACAACATGTCCCTATATCTTAGCTTTGGGATGTGGTAGGGCAACAATTACCACACCATTGTCTTCGTCAGGACCTCTCTGACACATGGTGTGGGTTTGAAGAAGATCTGAAGAGGTCACATATTTCACCCAAAAAAACACTAAGGGGTACCCCTTTGTGTTTTTTTAGACTAAATTTTTGACCATCTCAGATTTCTTCCACACTCACGATGTTGATTAGGCAGGTCCTGACATACACAAAGGTGTGATTATTTTCAGCCTATCTCATCCCAAAGCTGAGATATGAGGACAAACTTAACTGGGATTTTCTCTCAATAGGTTTATTGGTGTTGAATATATTGGAATTAACTTTATGAGCTTGTTATACATCCAATAAAGAAAAATACAGATGCAATGTAGGATATATTGGGCTGACTAGGCTATTCTGATCGCACCCTTCTACTCATGTGTTTACCTAGCTTCACTGGAAGTAGGAATCCCATCATGAAATTTACAGTTATTAATTTTATGCAGCACAGCATGTCCCTATATCTTAGCTTTGGGATGTGGTAGGACAAAAATTACCACACCACTGTCTTCGTCAGGACCTCCCTGACACACGGTGTGGGTTTGAAGAAGATCTGAAGAGGTCACATATTTCACCCAATAAAACACTAAGGGGTACCCCTTTGTGTTTTTTCAGACTAAATTTTTGACCGTCTCAGATTTCTTCCAAACTCACGATGTTGATTAGGCAGGTCCTGACTTACACAAAGGTGTGATTATTTCCAGCCTATCTCATCCCAAAGCTGAGATATGAGGTCTAACGTAAGTGGGATTTTCTCTCAATAGGTTTATTTGTGTTGAATATATTGGAATTAAATTTATGAGCTTGTTATACATCCAATAAAGAAAAATACAGATGCAATGTAGGATATATTGGACTGACTAGGCTTTTCTGATCGCACCCTTCTACTCATGTGTTTACCTAGCTTCACTGGAAGTAGGAATCCCATCATGAAATTTACAGTTATACATTTTATGCAGCACAACACGTCCCTATATATTAGCTTTGGGATGTGGTAGGGCAACAATTACCACACCATTGTCTTCGTCAGGACCTCCCTGACACACGGTGTGGGTTTGAAGAAGATCTGAAGAGGTCACATATTTCACCCAAAAAAACACTAAGGGGTACCCCTTTGTGTTTTTTCAGACTAAATTTTTGACCGTCTCAGATTTCTTCCAAACTCACGATGTTGATTAGGCAGGTCCTGACTTACACAAAGGTGTGATTATTTCCAGCCTATCTCATCCCAAAGCTGAGATATGAGGTCTAACGTAAGTGGGATTTTCTCTCAATAGGTTTATTTGTGTTGAATATATTGGAATTAAATTTATGAGCTTGTTATACATCCAATAAAGAAAAATACAGATGCAATGTAGGATATATTGGACTGACTAGGCTTTTCTGATCGCACCCTTCTTCTCATGTGTTTACCTAGCTTCACTGTAAGTAGGAATCCCATCATGAAATTTACAGTTATCAATTTTATGCAGCACAGCATGTCCCTATATCTTAGCTTTGGGATGTGGTAGGGCAAAAATTACCACACCACTGTTTTCGTCAGGACCTCTCTGACACACGGTGTGGGTTTGAAGAAGAGCTGAAGAGGTCACATATTTCACCCAAAAAAAACACTAAGAGGTACCCCTTTGTGTTTTTTTAGACTAAATTTTTGACCATCTCAGATTTCTTCCAAACTCACGATGTTCATTAGACAGGTCCTGACTTACACAAAGGTGTGATTATTTTCAGCCTATCTCGTCCCAAAGCTGAGATATGAGGACAAACTTAACTGGGATTTTCTCTTAATAGGTTTATTGGTGTTGAATATATTGGAATTAAATTTATGAGCTTTTTATACGTCCAATAAAGCAAAATACAGATGCAATGTAGGATGTATTGGACTGACTAGGCTTTTCTGATCGCACCCTTCTACTCATGTGTTTACCTAGCTTCACTGGAAGTAGGAATCCCATCATGAAATTTACAGTTATTAATTTTATGCAGCACAGCATGTCCCTATAATTTAGCTTTGGGATGTGGTAGGGCAAAAATTACCACACCACTGTCTTCGTCAGGACCTCCCTGACACACGGTGTGGGATTGAACAAGATCTGAAGAGGTCACATATTTCACCCAAAAAAACACTAAGGGGTACCCCTTTGTGTTTTTTCAGTCTAAATTTTTGACCGTCTCAGATTTCTTCCAAACTCACGATGTTCATTAGGCAGGTCCTGACTTACACAAAGGTGTGATTATTTTCAGCCTATCTCATCCCAAAGCTGAGATATGAGGTCTAACGTAAGTGGGATTTTCTCTCAATAGGTTTATTTGTGTTGAATATATTGGAATTAAATTTATGAGCTTGTTATACATCCAATAAAGAAAAATACAGATGCAATGTAGGATATATTGGACTGACTAGGCTTTTCTGATCGCACCCTTCTTCTCATGTGTTTACCTAGCTTCACTGTAAGTAGGAATCCCATCATGAAATTTACAGTTATCAATTTTATGCAGCACAGCATGTCCCTATATCTTAGCTTTGGGATGTGGTAGGGCAAAAATTACCACACCACTGTTTTCGTCAGGACCTCTCTGACACACGGTGTGGGTTTGAAGAAGAGCTGAAGAGGTCACATATTTCACCCAAAAAAAACACTAAGAGGTACCCCTTTGTGTTTTTTTAGACTAAATTTTTGACCATCTCAGATTTCTTCCAAACTCACGATGTTCATTAGACAGGTCCTGACTTACACAAAGGTGTGATTATTTTCAGCCTATCTCGTCCCAAAGCTGAGATATGAGGACAAACTTAACTGGGATTTTCTCTTAATAGGTTTATTGGTGTTGAATATATTGGAATTAAATTTATGAGCTTTTTATACGTCCAATAAAGCAAAATACAGATGCAATGTAGGATGTATTGGACTGACTAGGCTTTTCTGATCGCACCCTTCTACTCATGTGTTTACCTAGCTTCACTGGAAGTAGGAATCCCATCATGAAATTTACAGTTATTAATTTTATGCAGCACAGCATGTCCCTATAATTTAGCTTTGGGATGTGGTAGGGCAAAAATTACCACACCACTGTCTTCGTCAGGACCTCCCTGACACACGGTGTGGGATTGAACAAGATCTGAAGAGGTCACATATTTCACCCAAAAAAACACTAAGGGGTACCCCTTTGTGTTTTTTCAGTCTAAATTTTTGACCGTCTCAGATTTCTTCCAAACTCACGATGTTCATTAGGCAGGTCCTGACTTACACAAAGGTGTGATTATTTTCAGCCTATCTCATCCCAAAGCTGAGATATGAGGACAAACTGAACTGGGATTTTCTCTCAATAGGTTTATTGGTGTTGAATATATTGGAATTGAATTCGTGAGGTTTTTATACGTCCAATAAAGCAAAATACAGATGCAATGTAGGATATATTGGACTGACTAGGCTTTTCTGATCGCACCCTTCTACTCATGTGTTTACCTAGCTTCACTGGAAGTAGGAATCCCATCATGAAATTTACAGTTATTAATTTTATGCAGCACAGCATGTCCCTATATCTTAGCTTTGGGATGTGGTAGGGCAAAAATTACCACACCACTGTTTTCGTCAGGACCTCTCTGACACACGGTGTGGGTTTGAAGAAGAGCTGAGGAGGTCACATATTTCACCCAAAAAAACACTAAGAGGTACCCCTTTGTGTTTTTTTAGACTAAATTTTTGACCATCTCAGATTTCTTCCAAACTCACGATGTTCATTAGACAGGTCCTGACTTACACAAAGGTGTGATTATTTTCAGCCTATCTCGTCCCAAAGCTGAGATATGAGGACAAACTTAACTGGGATTTTCTCTTAATAGGTTTATTGGTGTTGAATATATTGGAATTAAATTTATGAGCTTTTTATACGTCCAATAAAGCAAAATACAGATGCAATGTAGGATGTATTGGACTGACTAGGCTTTTCTGATCGCACCCTTCTACTCATGTGTTTACCTAGCTTCACTGGAAGTAGGAATCCCATCATGAAATTTACAGTTATACATTTTATGCAGCACAGCATGTCCCTATAATTTAGCTTTGGGATGTGGTAGGGCAAAAATTACCACACCACTGTCTTCGTCAGGACCTCCCTGACACACGGTGTGGGATTGAACAAGATCTGAAGAGGTCACATATTTCACCCAAAAAAACACTAAGGGGTACCCCTTTGTGTTTTTTCAGTCTAAATTTTTGACCGTCTCAGATTTCTTCCAAACTCACGATGTTCATTAGGCAGGTCCTGACTTACACAAAGGTGTGATTATTTTCAGCCTATCTCATCCCAAAGCTGAGATATGAGGACAAACTGAACTGGGATTTTCTCTCAATAGGTTTATTGGTGTTGAATATATTGGAATTGAATTCGTGAGCTTTTTATACGTCCAATAAAGCAAAATACAGATGCAATGTAGGATATATTGGACTGACTAGGCTTTTCTGATCGCACCCTTCTACTCATGTGTTTACCTAGCTTCACTGGAAGTAGGAATCCCATCATGAAATTTACAGTTATACATTTTATGCAGCACAACATGTCCCTATATCTCAGCTCTGGGATGTGGTAGGGCAACAATTACCACACCACTGTCTTCGTCAGGACCTCCCTGACACACGGTGTGGGTTTGAAGAAGATCTGAAGAGGTCACATATTTCACCCAAATAAACACTAAGGGGTACCCCTTTGTGTTTTTTCAGACTAAATTTTTGACCGTCTCAGATTTCTTCCAAACTCACGATGTTGATTAGGCAGGTCCTGACTTACACAAAGGTGTGATTATTTTTAGCCTATCTCATCCCAAAGCTGAGATATGAGGACAAACTTAACTGGGATTTTCTCTCAATAGGTTTATTGGTGTTGAATATATTGGAATTAAATTTATGAGCTTGTTATACGTCCAATAAAGCAAAATACAGATGCAATGTAGGATATATTGGACTGACTAGGCTTTTCTGATCGCACCCTTCTACTCATGTGTTTACCTAGCTTCACTGGAAGTAGGATTCCCATCATGAAATTTACAGTTATTAATTTTATGCAGCACAGCATGTCCCTATATCTTAGCTTTGGGATGTGGTAGGACAAAAATTACCACACCACTGTCTTCGTAAGGACCTCCCTGACACACGGTGTGGGTTTGAACAAGATCTGAAGAGGTCACATATTTCACCCAAAAAACACTAAGGGGTACCCCTTTGTGTTTTTTCAGACTAAATTTTTGACCGTCTCAGATTTCTTCCAAACTCACAATGTTCATTAGGCAGGTCCTGACTTACACAAAGGTGTGATTATTTTTAGCCTATCTCATCCCAAAGCTGAGATATGAGGACAAACTTAACTGGGATTTTCTCTCAATAGGTTTATTGGTGTTGAATATATTGGAATTAAATTTATGAGCTTGTTATACGTCCAATAAAGCAAAATACAGATGCAATGTAGGATATATTGGACTGACTAGGCTTTTCTGATCGCACCCTTCTACTCATGTGTTTACCTAGCTTCACTGGAAGTAGGAATCCCATCATGAAATTTACAGTTATACATTTTATGCAGCACAGCATGTCCCTATAATTTAGCTTTGGGATGTGGTAGGGCAAAAATTACCACACCACTGTCTTCGTCAGGACCTCCCTGACACACGGTGTTGGATTGAACAAGATCTGAAGAGGTCACATATTTCAACCAAAAAAACACTAAGGGGTACCCCTTTGTGTTTTTTCAGTCTAAATTTTTGACCGTCTCAGATTTCTTCCAAACTCACGATGTTCATTAGGCAGGTCCTGACTTACACAAAGGTGTGATTATTTTCAGCCTATCTCATCCCAAAGCTGAGATATGAGGACAAACTGAACTGGGATTTTCTCTCAATAGGTTTATTGGTGTTGAATATATTGGAATTGAATTCGTGAGCTTTTTATACGTCCAATAAAGCAAAATACAGATGCAATGTAGGATATATTGGACTGACTAGGCTTTTCTGATCGCACCCTTCTACTCATGTGTTTACCTAGCTTCACTGGAAGTAGGAATCCCATCATGAAATTTACAGTTATACATTTTATGCAGCACAACATGTCCCTATATCTCAGCTCTGGGATGTGGTAGGGCAACAATTACCACACCACTGTCTTCGTCAGGACCTCCCTGACACACGGTGTGGGTTTGAAGAAGATCTGAAGAGTTCACATATTTCACCCAAAAAAACACTAAGGGGTTCCCCTTTGTGTTTTTTCAGACTAAATTTTTGACCGTCTCAGATTTCTTCCAAACTCATGATGTTGATTAGGAAGGTCCTGACTTACACAAAGGTGTGATTATTTTTAGCCTATCTCATCCCAAAGCTGAGATATGAGGACAAACTTAACTGGGATTTTCTCTCAATAGGTTTATTGGTGTTGAATATATTGGAATTAAATTTATGAGCTTTTTATACATCCAATACAGCAAAATACAGATGCAATGTAGGATATATTGGACTGACTAGGCTTTTCTGATCGCACCCTTCTACTCATGTGTTTACCTAGCTTCACTGGAAGTAGGAATCCCATCATGAAATTTACAGTTATTAATTTTATGCAGCACAGCATGTCCTTATATCTTAGCTTTGGGATGTGGTAGGACAAAAATTACCACACCACTGTCTTCGTCAGGACCTCTCTGACACACGGTGTGTGTTTGAAGAAGATCTGAGGAGGTCACATATTTCACTCAAAAAAACACTAAGGGGTACCCCTTTGTGTTTTTTTAGACTAAATTTTTGACCATCTCAGATTTCTTCCAAACTCACGATGTTGATTAGGCAGGTCCTGACTTACACAAAGGTGTGATTATTTTTAGCCTATCTCATCCCAAAGCTGAGATATGATGACTAACTTGACTGGGATTTTCTCTCAATAGGTTTATTGGTGTTGAATATATTGGAATTAAATTTATGAGCTTGTTTTACGTCCAATAAAGCAAAATATAGATGCAATGTAGGATATATTGGACTGACTAGGCTTTTCTGATCGCACCCTTCTACTCATGTGTTTACCTAGCTTCACTGGAAGTAGGAATCCCATCATGAAATTTACAGTTATTAATTTTATGCAGCACAGCATGTCCCTATATCTTAGCTTTGGGATGTGGTAGGACAAAAATTACCACACCACTGTCTTCGTCAGGACCTCTCTGACACACGGTGTGTGTTTGAAGAAGATCTGAGGAGGTCACATATTTCACTCAAAAAAACCCTTTGTGTTTTTTTAGACTAAATTTTTGACCGTCTCAGATTTCTTCCAAACTTACGATGTTGATTAGGCAGGTCCTGACTTACACAAAGGTGTGATTATTTTCAGCCTAACTCATCCCAAAGCTGAGATATGAGGACAAACTTAACTGGGATTTTCTCTCAATAGGTTTATTTGTGTTGAATATATTGGAATTAAATTTATGAGCTTGTTTTACGTCCAATAAAGCAAAATACAGATGCAATGTAGGATATATTGGACTGACTATGCTTTTCTGATCGCACCCTTCTACTCATGTGTTTACCTAGCTTCACTGGAAGTAGGAATCCCATCATGAAATTTACAGTTATACATTTTATGCAGCACAACATGTCCCTATATATTAGCTTTGGGATGTGGTAGGGCAACAATTACCACACCATTGTCTTCGTCAGGACCTCTCTGACACACGGTGTGGGTTTGAAGAAGATCTGAAGAGGTCACATATTTCACCCAAAAAAACACTAAGGGGTACCCCTTTGTGTTTTTTTAGACTAAATTTTTGACCATCTCAGATTTCTTCCACACTCACGATGTTGATTAGGCAGGTCCTGACTTACACAAAGGTGTGATTATTTTCAGCCTATCTCATCCCAAAGCTGAGATATGAGGACAAACTTAACTGGGATTTTCTCTCAATAGGTTTATTGGTGTTGAATATATTGGAATTAAATTTATGAGCTTGTTATACGTCCAATAAAGCAAATTACAGATGCAATGTAGGATATATTGGACTGACTAGGCTTTTCTGATCGCACCCTTCTACTCATGTGTTTACCTAGCTTCACTGGAAGTAGGAATCCCATCATGAAATTTACAGTTATTAATTTTATGCAGCACAGCATGTCCCTATATCTTAGCTTTGGGATGTGGTAGGACAAAAAATACCACACCACTGTCTTTGTCAGGACCTCTGTGACACACGGTGTGTGTTTGAAGAAGATCTGAGGAGGTCACATATTTCACTCAAAAAAACACTAAGGGGTACCCCTTTGTGTTTTTTAGACTAAATTTTTGACCATCTCAGATTTCTTCCACACTCACGATGTTGATTAGGCAGGTCCTGACTTACACAAAGGTGTGATTATTTTCAGCCTATCTCATCCCAAAGCTGAGATATGAGGACAAACTTAACTGGGATTTTCTCTCAATAGGTTTATTGGTGTTGAATATATTGGAATTAAATTTATGAGCTTGTTATACATCCAATAAAGAAAAATACAGATGCAATGTAGGATATATTGGACTGACTAGGCTATTCTGATCGCACCCTTCTACTCATGTGTTTACCTAGCTTCACTGGAAGTAGGAATCCCATCATGAAATTTACAGTTATTAATTTTATGCAGCACAGCATGTCCCTATATCTTAGCTTTGGGATGTGGTAGGACAAAAATTACCACACCACTGTCTTCGTCCGGACCTCCCTGACACACGGTGTGGGTTTGAAGAAGATCTGAAGAGGTCACATATTTCACCCAATAAAACACTAAGGGGTACCCCTTTGTGTTTTTTCAGACTAAATTTTTGACCGTCTCAGATTTCTTCCAAACTCACGATGTTGATTAGACAGGTCCTGACTTACACAAAGGTGTGATTATTTCCAGCCTATCTCATCCCAAAGCTGAGATATGAGGTCTAACGTAAGTGGGATTTTCTCTCAATAGGTTTATTTGTGTTGAATATATTGGAATTAAATTTATGAGCTTGTTATACATCCAATAAAGAAAAATACAGATGCAATGTAGGATATATTGGACTGACTAGGCTTTTCTGATCGCACCCTTCTTCTCATGTGTTTACCTAGCTTCACTGTAAGTAGGAATCCCATCATGAAATTTACAGTTATTAATTTTATGCAGCACAGCATGTCCCTATATCTTAGCTTTGGGATGTGGTAGGACAAAAATTACCACACCACTGTCTTCGTCAGGACCTCTCTGACACACGGTGTGTGTTTGAAGAAGATCTGAGGAGGTCACATATTTCACTCAAAAAAACACTAAGGGGTACCCCTTTGTGTTTTTTTAGACTAAATTTTTGACCGTCTCAGATTTCTTCCAAACTCACGATGTTGATTAGGCAGGTCCTGACTTACACAAAGGTGTGATTATTTTCAGCCTAACTCATCCCAAAGCTGAGATATGAGGACAAACTTAACTGGGATTTTCTCTCAATAGGTTTATTTGTGTTGAATATATTGGAATTAAATTTATGAGCTTGTTTTACGTCCAATAAAGCAAAATACAGATGCAATGTAGGATATATTGGACTGACTAGGCTTTTCTGATCGCACCCTTCTACTCATGTGTTTACCTAGCTTCACTGGAAGTAGGAATCCCATCATGAAATTTACAGTTATACATTTTATGCAGCACAACATGTCCCTATATATTAGCTTTGGGATGTGGTAGGGCAACAATTACCACACCATTGTCTTCGTCAGGACCTCTCTGACACACGGTGTGGGTTTGAAGAAGATCTGAAGAGGTCACATATTTCACCCAAAAAAACACTAAGGGGTACCCCTTTGTGTTTTTTTAGACTAAATTTTTGACCATCTCAGATTTCTTCCACACTCACGATGTTGATTAGGCAGGTCCTGACTTACACAAAGGTGTGATTATTTTCAGCCTATCTCATCCCAAAGCTGAGATATGAGTACAAACTTAACTGGGATTTTCTCTCAATAGGTTTATTGGTGTTGAATATATTGGAATTAAATTTATGAGCTTGTTATACATCCAATAAAGAAAAATACAGATGCAATGTAGGATATATTGGACTGACTAGGCTATTCTGATCGCACCCTTCTACTCATGTGTTTACCTAGCTTCACTGGAAGTAGGAATCCCATCATGAAATTTACAGTTATTAATTTTATGCAGCACAGCATGTCCCTATATCTTAGCTTTGGGATGTGGTAGGACAAAAATTACCACACCACTGTCTTCGTCAGGACCTCCCTGACACACGGTGTGGGTTTGAAGAAGATCTGAAGAGGTCACATATTTCACCCAATAAAACACTAAGGGGTACCCCTTTGTGTTTTTTCAGACTAAATTTTTGACCGTCTCAGATTTCTTCCAAACTCACGATGTTTATTAGGCAGGTCCTGACTTACACAAAGGTGTGATTATTTCCAGCCTATCTCATCCCAAAGCTGAGATATGAGGTCTAACGTAAGTGGGATTTTCTCTCAATAGGTTTATTTGTGTTGAATATATTGGAATTAAATTTATGAGCTTGTTATACATCCAATAAAGAAAAATACAGATGCAATGTAGGATATATTGGACTGACTAGGCTTTTCTGATCGCACCCTTCTTCTCATGTGTTTACCTAGCTTCACTGTAAGTAGGAATCCCATCATGAAATTTACAGTTATTAATTTTATGCAGCACAGCATGTCCCTATATCTTAGCTTTGGGATGTGGTAGGACAAAAATTACCACACCACTGTCTTCGTCAGGACCTCCCTGACACACGGTGTGGGTTTGAAGAAGATCTGAAGAGGTCACATATTTCACCCAAAAAAACACTAAGGGGTACCCCTTTGTGTTTTTTCAGACTAAATTTTTGACCGTCTCAGATTTCTTCCAAACTCACGATGTTGATTAGGCAGGTCCTGACTTACACAAAGGTGTGATTATTTCCAGCCTATCTCATCCCAAAGCTGAGATATGAGGTCTAACGTAAGTGGGATTTTCTCTCAATAGGTTTATTTGTGTTGAATATATTGGAATTAAATTTATGAGCTTGTTATACATCCAATAAAGAAAAATACAGATGCAATGTAGGATATATTGGACTGACTAGGCTTTTCTGATCGCACCCTTCTTCTCATGTGTTTACCTAGCTTCACTGTAAGTAGGAATCCCATCATGAAATTTACAGTTATTAATTTTATGCAGCACAGCATGTCCCTATATCTTAGCTTTGGGATGTGGTAGGGCAAAAATTACCACACCACTGTTTTCGTCAGGACCTCTCTGACACACGGTGTGGGTTTGAAGAAGAGCTGAGGAGGTCACATATTTCACCCAAAAAAACACTAAGAGGTACCCCTTTGTGTTTTTTTAGACAAAATTTTTGACCATCTCAGATTTCTTCCAAACTCACGATGTTCATTAGGCAGGTCCTGACTTACACAAAGGTGTGATTATTTTCAGCCTATCTCGTCCCAAAGCTGAGATATGAGGACAAACTTAACTGGGATTTTCTCTTAATAGGTTTATTGGTGTTGAATATATTGGAATTAAATTTATGAGCTTTTTATACGTCCAATAAAGCAAAATACAGATGCAATGTAGGATGTATTGGACTGACTAGGCTTTTCTGATCGCACCCTTCTACTCATGTGTTTACCTAGCTTCACTGGAAGTAGGAATCCCATCATGAAATTTACAGTTATACATTTTATGCAGCACAGCATGTCCCTATAATTTAGCTTTAGGATGTGGTAGGGCAAAAATTACCACACCACTGTCTTCGTCAGGACCTCCCTGACACACGGTGTGGGATTGAACAAGATCTGAAGAGGTCACATATTTCACCCAAAAAAACACTAAGGGGTACCCCTTTGTGTTTCTTCAGTCTAAATTTTTGACCGTCTCAGATTTCTTCCTAACTCACGATGTTCATTAGGCAGGTCCTGACTTACACAAAGGTGTGATTATTTTCAGCCTATCTCATCCCAAAGCTGAGATATGAGGACAAACTGAACTGGGATTTTCTCTCAATAGGTTTATTGGTATTGAATATATTGGAATTGAATTCGTGAGCTTTTTATACGTCCAATAAAGCAAAATACAGATGCAATGTAGGATATATTGGACTGACTAGGCTTTTCTGATCGCACCCTTCTACTCATGTGTTTACCTAGCTTCACTGGAAGTAGGAATCCCATCATGAAATTTACAGTTATACATTTTATGCAGCACAACATGTCCCTATATCTCAGCTCTGGGATGTGGTAGGGCAACAATTACCACACCACTGTCTTCGTCAGGACCTCCCTGACACACGGTGTGGGTTTGAACAAGATCTGAAGAGGTCACATATTTCACCCAAATAAACACTAAGGGGTACCCCTTTGTGTCTTTTTAGACTAAATTTTTGACCGTCTCAGATTTCTTCCAAACTCACGATGTTCATTAGGCAGGTCCTGACTTACACAAAGGTGTGATTATTTTCAGCCTATCTCATCCCAAAGCTGAGATATGAGGACAAACTGAACTGGGATTTTCTCTCAATAGGTTTATTGGTGTTGAATATATTGGAATTGAATTCGTGAGCTTTTTGTACGTCCAATAAAGCAAAATACAGATGCAATGTAGGATATATTGGACTGACTAGGCTTTTCTGATCGCACCCTTCTACTCATGTGTTTACCTAGCTTCACTGGAAGTAGGAATCCCATCATGAAATTTACAGTTATACATTTTATGCAGCACAACATGTCCCTATATCTCAGCTCTGGGATGTGGTAGGGCAACAATTACCACACCACTGTCTTCGTCAGGACCTCCCTGACACACGGTGTGGGTTTGAAGAAGATCTGAAGAGGTCACATATTTCACCCAAAAAAACACTAAGGGGTACCCCTTTGTGTTTTTTCAGACTAAATTTTTGACCGTCTCAGATTTCTTCCAAACTCATGATGTTGATTAGGCAGGTCCTGACTTACACAAAGGTGTGATTATTTTTAGCCTATCTCATCCCAAAGCTGAGATATGAGGACAAACTTAACTGGGATTTTCTCTCAATAGGTTTATTGGTGTTGAATATATTGGAATTAAATTTATGAGCTTTTTATACATCCAATACAGCAAAATACAGATGCAATGTATGATATATTGGACTGACTAGGCTTTTCTGATCGCACCCTTCTACTCATGTGTTTACCTAGCTTCACTGGAAGTAGGAATCCCATCATGAAATTTACAGTTATTAATTTTATGCAGCACAGCATGTCCCTATATCTTAGCTTTGGGATGTGGTAGGACAAAAATTACCACACCACTGTCTTCGTCAGGACCTCTCTGACACACGGTGTGTGTTTGAAGAAGATCTGAGGAGGTCACATATTTCACTCAAAAAAACCCTTTGTGTTTTTTTAGACTAAATTTTTGACCATCTCAGATTTCTTCCACACTCACGATGTTGATTAGGCAGGTCCTGACTTACACAAAGGTGTGATTATTTTCAGCCTATCTCATCCCAAAGCTGAGATATGAGGACAAACTTAACTGGGATTTTCTCTCAATAGGTTTATTGGTGTTGAATATATTGGAATTAAATTTATGAGCTTGTTATACGTCCAATAAAGCAAATTACAGATGCAATGTAGGATATATTGGACTGACTAGGCTTTTCTGATCGCACCCTTCTACTCATGTGTTTACCTAGCTTCACTGGAAGTAGGAATCCCATCATGAAATTTACAGTTATTAATTTTATGCAGCACAGCATGTCCCTATATCTTAGCTTTGGGATGTGGTAGGACAAAAAATACCACACCACTGTCTTTGTCAGGACCTCTGTGACACACGGTGTGTGTTTGAAGAAGATCTGAGGAGGTCACATATTTCACTCAAAAAAACACTAAGGGGTACCCCTTTGTGTTTTTTTAGACTAAATTTTTGACCATCTCAGATTTCTTCCAAACTCACGATGTTGATTAGGCAGGTCCTGACTTACACAAAGGTGTGATTATTTTTAGCCTATCTCATCCCAAAGCTGAGATATGAGGACTAACTTGACTGGGATTTTCTCTCAATAGGTTTATTGGTGTTGAATATATTGGAATTAAATTTATGAGCTTGTTTTACGTCCAATAAAGCAAAATATAGATGCAATGTAGGATATATTGGACTGACTAGGCTTTTCTGATCGCACCCTTCTACTCATGTGTTTACCTAGCTTCACTGGAAGTAGGAATCCCATCATGAAATTTACAGTTATTAATTTTATGCAGCACAGCATGTCCCTATATCTTAGCTTTGGGATGTGGTAGGACAAAAATTACCACACCACTGTCTTCGTCAGGACCTCTCTGACACACGGTGTGTGTTTGAAGAAGATCTGAGGAGGTCACATATTTCACTCAAAAAACACTAAGGGGTACCCCTTTGTGTCTTTTTAGACTAAATTTTTGACCGTCTCAGATTTCTTCCAAACTCACGATGTTCATTAGGCAGGTCCTGACTTACACAAAGGTGTGATTATTTTCAGCCTATCTCATCCCAAAGCTGAGATATGAGGACAAACTGAACTGGGATTTTCTCTCAATAGGTTTATTGGTGTTGAATATATTGGAATTGAATTCGTGAGCTTTTTATACGTCCAATAAAGCAAAATACAGATGCAATGTAGGATATATTGGACTGACTAGGCATTTCTGATCGCACCCTTCTACTCATGTGTTTACCTAGCTTCACTGGAAGTAGGAATCCCATCATGAAATTTACAGTTATACATTTTATGCAGCACAACATGTCCCTATATCTCAGCTCTGGGATGTGGTAGGGCAACAATTACCACACCACTGTCTTCGTCAGGACCTCCCTGACACACGGTGTGGGTTTGAACAAGATCTGAAGAGGTCACATATTTCACCCAAATAAACACTAAGGGGTACCCCTTTGTGTTTTTTCAGACTAAATTTTTGACCGTCTCAGATTTCTTCCAAACTCACGATGTTGATTAGGCAGGTCCTGACTTACACAAAGGTGTGATTATTTTTAGCCTATCTCATCCCAAAGCTGAGATATGAGGACAAACTTAACTGGGATTTTCTCTCAATAGGTTTATTGGTGTTGAATATATTGGAATTAAATTTATGAGCTTGTTATACGTCCAATAAAGCAAAATACAGATGCAATGTAGGATATATTGGACTGACTAGGCTTTTCTGATCGCACCCTTCTACTCATGTGTTTACCTAGCTTCACTGGAAGTAGGATTCCCATCATGAAATTTACAGTTATTAATTTTATGCAGCACAGCATGTCCCTATATCTTAGCTTTGGGATGTGGTAGGACAAAAATTACCACACCACTGTCTTCGTCAGGACCTCCCTGACACACGGTGTGGGTTTGAACAAGATCTGAAGAGGTCACATATTTCACCCAAAAAACACTAAGGGGTACCCCTTTGTGTTTTTTCAGACTAAATTTTTGACCGTCTCAGATTTCTTCCAAACTCACAATGTTCATTAGGCAGGTCCTGACTTACACAAAGGTGTGATTATTTTTAGCCTATCTCATCCCAAAGCTGAGATATGAGGACAAACTTAACTGGGATTTTCTCTCAATAGGTTTATTGGTGTTGAATATATTGGAATTAAATTTATGAGCTTTTTATACATCCAATACAGCAAAATACAGATGCAATGTAGGATATATTGGACTGACTAGGCTTTTCTGATCGCACCCTTCTACTCATGTGTTTACCTAGCTTCACTGGAAGTAGGAATCCCATCATGAAATTTACAGTTATTAATTTTATGCAGCACAGCATGTCTCTATATCTTAGCTTTGGGATGTGGTAGGACAAAAATTACCACACCACTGTCTTCGTCAGGACCTCTCTGACACACGGTGTGTGTTTGAAGAAGATCTGAGGAGGTCACATATTTCACTCAAAAAAACACTAAGGGGTACCCCTTTGTGTCTTTTTAGACTAAATTTTTGACCGTCTCAGATTTCTTCCAAACTCACGATGTTCATTAGGCAGGTCCTGACTTACACAAAGGTGTGATTATTTTCAGCCTATCTCATCCCAAAGCTGAGATATGAGGACAAACTGAACTGGGATTTTCTCTCAATAGGTTTATTGGTGTTGAATATATTGGAATTGAATTCGTGAGCTTTTTGTACGTCCAATAAAGCAAAATACAGATGCAATGTAGGATATATTGGACTGACTAGGCTTTTCTGATCGCACCCTTCTACTCATGTGTTTACCTAGCTTCACTGGAAGTAGGAATCCCATCATGAAATTTACAGTTATACATTTTATGCAGCACAACATGTCCCTATTACTCAGCTCTGGGATGTGGTAGGGCAACAATTACCACACCACTGTCTTCGTCAGGACCTCCCTGACACACGGTGTGGGTTTGAAGAAGATCTGAAGAGGTCACATATTTCACCCAAAAAAACACTAAGGGGTACCCCTTTGTGTTTTTTCAGACTAAATTTTTGACCGTCTCAGATTTCTTCCAAACTCATGATGTTGATTAGGCAGGTCCTGACTTACACAAAGGTGTGATTATTTTTAGCCTATCTCATCCCAAAGCTGAGATATGAGGACAAACTTAACTGGGATTTTCTCTCAATAGGTTTATTGGTGTTGAATATATTGGAATTAAATTTATGAGCTTTTTATACATCCAATACAGCAAAATACAGATGCAATGTATGATATATTGGACTGACTAGGCTTTTCTGATCGCACCCTTCTACTCATGTGTTTACCTAGCTTCACTGGAAGTAGGAATCCCATCATGAAATTTACAGTTATTAATTTTATGCAGCACAGCATGTCCCTATATCTTAGCTTTGGGATGTGGTAGGACAAAAATTACCACACCACTGTCTTCGTCAGGACCTCTCTGACACACGGTGTGTGTTTGAAGAAGATCTGAGGAGGTCACATATTTCACTCAAAAAAACCCTTTGTGTTTTTTTAGACTAAATTTTTGACCATCTCAGATTTCTTCCAAACTCACGATGTTGATTAGGCAGGTCCTGACTTACACAAAGGTGTGATTATTTTTAGCCTATCTCATCCCAAAGCTGAGATATGAGGACTAACTTGACTGGGATTTTCTCTCAATAGGTTTATTGGTGTTGAATATATTGGAATTAAATTTATGAGCTTGTTTTACGTCCAATAAAGCAAAATATAGATGCAATGTAGGATATATTGGACTGACTAGGCTTTTCTGATCGCACCCTTCTACTCATGTGTTTACCTAGCTTCACTGGAAGTAGGAATCCCATCATGAAATTTACAGTTATTAATTTTATGCAGCACAGCATGTCCCTATATCTTAGCTTTGGGATGTGGTAGGACAAAAATTACCACACCACTGTCTTCGTCAGGACCTCTCTGACACACGGTGTGTGTTTGAAGAAGATCTGAGGAGGTCACATATTTCACTCAAAAAAACACTAAGGGGTACCCCTTTGTGTCTTTTTAGACTAAATTTTTGACCGTCTCAGATTTCTTCCAAACTCACGATGTTCATTAGGCAGGTCCTGACTTACACAAAGGTGTGATTATTTTCAGCCTATCTCATCCCAAAGCTGATATATGAGGACAAACTGAACTGGGATTTTCTCTTAATAGGTTTATTGGTGTTGAATATATTGGAATTGAATTCGTGAGCTTTTTATACGTCCAATAAAGCAAAATACAGATGCAATGTAGGATATATTGGACTGACTAGGCTTTTCTGATCGCACCCTTCTACTCATGTGTTTACCTAGCTTCACTGGAAGTAGGAATCCCATCATGAAATTTACAGTTATACATTTTATGCAGCACAACATGTCCCTATATCTCAGCTCTGGGATGTGGTAGGGCAACAATTACCACACCACTGTCTTCGTCAGGACCTCCCTGACACACGGTGTGGGTTTGAAGAAGATCTGAAGAGGTCACATATTTCACCCAAAAAAACACTAAGGGGTACCCCTTTGTGTTTTTTCAGACTAAATTTTTGACCGTCTCAGATTTCTTCCAAACTCATGATGTTGATTAGGCAGGTCCTGACTTACACAAAGGTGTGATTATTTTTAGCCTATCTCATCCCAAAGCTGAGATATGAAGACAAACTTAACTGGGATTTTCTCTCAATAGGTTTATTGGTGTTGAATATATTGGAATTAAATTTATGAGCTTTTTATACATCCAATACAGCAAAATACAGATGCAATGTAGGATATATTGGACTGACTAGGCTTTTCTGATCGCACCCTTCTACTCATGTGTTTACCTAGCTTCATTGGAAGTAGGAATCCCATCATGAAATTTACAGTTATTAATTTTATGCAGCACAGCATGTCCCTATATCTTAGCTTTGGGATGTGGTAGGACAAAAATTACCACACCACTGTCTCCGTCAGGACCTCTCTGACACACGGTGTGTGTTTGAAGAAGATCTGAGGAGGTCACATATTTCACTCAAAAAAACACTAAGGGGTACCCCTTTGTGTTTTTTTAGACTAAATTTTTGACCGTCTCAGATTTCTTCCAAACTCACGATGTTCATTAGGCAGGTCCTGACTTACACAAAGGTGTGATTATTTTCAGCCTATCTCATCCCAAAGCTGAGATATGAGGACAAACTGAACTGGGATTTTCTCTCAATAGGTTTATTGGTGTTGAATATATTGGAATTGAATTCGTGAGCTTTTTATACGTCCAATAAAGCAAAATACAGATGCAATGTAGGATATATTGGACTGACTAGGCTTTTCTGATCGCACCCTTCTACTCATGTGTTTACCTAGCTTCACTGGAAGTAGGAATCCCATCATGAAATTTACAGTTATACATTTTATGCAGCACAACATGTCCCTATATCTTAGCTTTGGGATGTGGTAGGACAAAAATTACCACACCACTGTCTTCGTCAGGACCTCTCTGACACACGGTGTGTGTTTGAAGAAGATCTGAGGAGGTCACATATTTCACTCAAAAAAACCCTTTGTGTTTTTTTAGACTAAATTTTTGACCATCTCAGATTTCTTCCACACTCACGATGTTGATTAGGCAGGTCCTGACTTACACAAAGGTGTGATTATTTTCAGCCTATCTCATCCCAAAGCTGAGATATGAGGACAAACTTAACTGGGATTTTCTCTCAATAGGTTTATTGGTGTTGAATATATTGGAATTAAATTTATGAGCTTGTTATACGTCCAATAAAGCAAATTACAGATGCAATGTAGGATATATTGGACTGACTAGGCTTTTCTGATCGCACCCTTCTACTCATGTGTTTACCTAGCTTCACTGGAAGTAGGAATCCCATCATGAAATTTACAGTTATTAATTTTATGCAGCACAGCATGTCCCTATATCTTAGCTTTGGGATGTGGTAGGAAAAAAAATACCACACCACTGTCTTCGTCAGGACCTCTCTGACACACGGTGTGTGTTTGAAGAAGATCTGAGGAGGTCACATATTTCACTCAAAAAAACACTAAGGGGTACCCCTTTGTGTCTTTTTAGACTAAATTTTTGACCGTCTCAGATTTCTTCCAAACTCACGATGTTCATTAGGCAGGTCCTGACTTACACAAAGGTGTGATTATTTTCAGCCTATCTCATCCCAAAGCTGAGATATGAGGACAAACTGAACTGGGATTTTCTCTCAATAGGTTTATTGGTGTTGAATATATTGGAATTGAATTCGTGAGCTTTTTATACGTCCAATAAAGCAAAATACAGATGCAATGTAGGATATATTGGACTGACTAGGCTTTTCTGATCGCACCCTTCTACTCATGTGTTTACCTAGCTTCACTGGAAGTAGGAATCCCATCATGAAATTTACAGTTATACATTTTATGCAGCACAACATGTCCCTATATCTCAGCTCTGGGATGTGGTAGGGCAACAATTACCACACCACTGTCTTCGTCAGGACCTCCCTGACACACGGTGTGGGTTTGAAGAAGATCTGAAGAGGTCACATATTTCACCCAAAAAAACACTAAGGGGTACCCCTTTGTGTTTTTTCAGACTAAATTTTTGACCGTCTCAGATTTCTTCCAAACTCATGATGTTGATTAGGCAGGTCCTGACTTACACAAAGGTGTGATTATTTTTAGCCTATCTCATCCCAAAGCTGAGATATGAAGACAAACTTAACTGGGATTTTCTCTCAATAGGTTTATTGGTGTTGAATATATTGGAATTAAATTTATGAGCTTTTTATACATCCAATACAGCAAAATACAGATGCAATGTAGGATATATTGGACTGACTAGGCTTTTCTGATCGCACCCTTCTACTCATGTGTTTACCTAGCTTCATTGGAAGTAGGAATCCCATCATGAAATTTACAGTTATTAATTTTATGCAGCACAGCATGTCCCTATATCTTAGCTTTGGGATGTGGTAGGACAAAAATTACCACACCACTGTCTCCGTCAGGACCTCTCTGACACACGGTGTGTGTTTGAAGAAGATCTGAGGAGGTCACATATTTCACTCAAAAAAACACTAAGGGGTACCCCTTTGTGTTTTTTTAGACTAAATTTTTGACCGTCTCAGATTTCTTCCAAACTCACGATGTTCATTAGGCAGGTCCTGACTTACACAAAGGTGTGATTATTTTCAGCCTATCTCATCCCAAAGCTGAGATATGAGGACAAACTGAACTGGGATTTTCTCTCAATAGGTTTATTGGTGTTGAATATATTGGAATTGAATTCGTGAGCTTTTTATACGTCCAATAAAGCAAAATACAGATGCAATGTAGGATATATTGGACTGACTAGGCTTTTCTGATCGCACCCTTCTACTCATGTGTTTACCTAGCTTCACTGGAAGTAGGAATCCCATCATGAAATTTACAGTTATACATTTTATGCAGCACAACATGTCCCTATATCTCAGCTCTGGGATGTGGTAGGGCAACAATTACCACACCACTGTCTTCGTCAGGACCTCCCTGACACACGGTGTGGGTTTGAAGAAGATCTGAAGAGGTCACATATTTCACCCAAAAAAACACTAAGGGGTACCCCTTTGTGTTTTTTCAGACTAAATTTTTGACCGTCTCAGATTTCTTCCAAACTCATGATGTTGATTAGGCAGGTCCTGACTTACACAAAGGTGTGATTATTTTTAGCCTATCTCATCCCAAAGCTGAGATATGAGGACAAACTTAACTGGGATTTTCTCTCAATAGGTTTATTGGTGTTGAATATATTGGAATTAAATTTATGAGCTTTTTATACATCCAATACAGCAAAATACAGATGCAATGTAGGATATATTGGACTGACTAGGCTTTTCTGATCGCACCCTTCTACTCATGTGTTTACCTAGCTTCATTGGAAGTAGGAATCCCATCATGAAATTTACAGTTATTAATTTTATGCAGCAAAGCATGTCCCTATATCTTAGCTTTGGGATGTGGTAGGACAAAAATTACCACACCACTGACTTCGTCAGGACCTCTCTGACACACGGTGTGTGTTTGAAGAAGATCTGAGGAGGTCACACATTTCACTCAAAAAAACACTAAGGGGTACCCCTTTGTGTTTTTTTAGACTAAATTTTTGACCGTCTCAGATTTCTTCCAAACTCACGATGTTCATTAGGCAGGTCCTGACTTACACAAAGGTGTGATTATTTTCAGCCTATCTCATCCCAAAGCTGAGATATGAGGACAAACTGAACTGGGATTTTCTCTCAATAGGTTTATTGGTGTTGAATATATTGGAATTGAATTCGTGAGCTTTTTATACGTCCAATAAAGCAAAATACAGATGCAATGTAGGATATATTGGACTGACTAGGCTTTTCTGATCGCACCCTTCTACTCATGTGTTTACCTAGCTTCACTGGAAGTAGGAATCCCATCATGAAATTTACAGTTATACATTTTATGCAGCACAACATGTCCCTATATCTCAGCTCTGGGATGTGGTAGGGCAACAATTACCACACCACTGTCTTCGTCAGGACCTCCCTGACACACGGTGTGGGTTTGAAGAAGATCTGAAGAGGTCACATATTTCACCCAAAAAAACACTAAGGGGTACCCCTTTGTGTTTTTTCAGACTAAATTTTTGACCGTCTCAGATTTCTTCCAAACTCATGATGTTGATTAGGCAGGTCCTGACTTACACAAAGGTGTGATTATTTTTAGCCTATCTCATCCCAAAGCTGAGATATGAGGACAAACTTAACTGGGATTTTCTCTCAATAGGTTTATTGGTGTTGAATATATTGGAATTAAATTTATGAGCTTTTTATACATCCAATACAGCAAAATACAGATGCAATGTAGGATATATTGGACTGACTAGGCTTTTCTGATCGCACCCTTCTACTCATGTGTTTACCTAGCTTCATTGGAAGTAGGAATCCCATCATGAAATTTACAGTTATTAATTTTATGCAGCAAAGCATGTCCCTATATCTTAGCTTTGGGATGTGGTAGGACAAAAATTACCACACCACTGTCTTCGTCAGGACCTCTCTGACACACGGTGTGTGTTTGAAGAAGATCTGAGGAGGTCACATATTTCACTCAAAAAAACACTAAGGGGTACCCCTTTGTGTTTTTTTAGACTAAATTTTTGACCGTCTCAGATTTCTTCCAAACTCGCGATGTTGATTAGGCAGGTCCTGACTTACACAAAGGTGTGATTATTTTCAGCCTAACTCATCCCAAAGCTGAGATATGAGGACAAACTTAACTGGGATTTTCTCTCAATAGGTTTATTTGTGTTGAATATATTGGAATTAAATTTATGAGCTTGTTTTACGTCCAATAAAGCAAAATACAGATGCAATGTAGGATATATTGGACTGACTAGGCTTTTCTGATCGCACCCTTCTACTCATGTGTTTACCTAGCTTCACTGGAAGTAGGAATCCCATCATGAAATTTACAGTTATACATTTTATGCAGCACAACATGTCCCTATATATTAGCTTTGGGATGTGGTAGGGCAACAATTACCACACCATTGTCTTCGTCAGGGCCTCTCTGACACACGGTGTGGGTTTGAAGAAGATCTGAAGAGGTCACATATTTCACCCAAAAAAACACTAAGGGGTACCCCTTTGTGTTTTTTTAGACTAAATTTTTGACCATCTCAGATTTCTTCCACACTCACGATGTTGATTAGGCAGGTCCTGACTTACACAAAGGTGTGATTATTTTCAGCCTATCTCATCCCAAAGCTGAGATATGAGGACAAACTTAACTGGGATTTTCTCTCAATAGGTTTATTGGTGTTGAATATATTGGAATTAAATTTATGAGCTTGTTATACATCCAATAAAGAAAAATACAGATGCAATGTAGGATATATTGGACTGACTAGGCTATTCTGATCGCACCCTTCTACTCATGTGTTTACCTAGCTTCACTGGAAGTAGGAATCCCATCATGAAATTTACAGTTATTAATTTTATGCAGCACAGCATGTCCCTATATCTTAGCTTTGGGATGTGGTAGGACAAAAATTACCACACCACTGTCTTCGTCAGGACCTCCCTGACACACGGTGTGGGTTTGAAGAAGATCTGAAGAGGTCACATATTTCACCCAATAAAACACTAAGGGGTACCCCTTTGTGTTTTTTCAGACTAAATTTTTGACCGTCTCAGATTTCTTCCAAACTCACGATGTTGATTAGGCAGGTCCTGACTTACACAAAGGTGTGATTATTTCCAGCCTATCTCATCCCAAAGCTGAGATATGAGGTCTAACGTAAGTGGGATTTTCTCTCAATAGGTTTATTTGTGTTGAATATATTGGAATTAAATTTATGAGCTTGTTATACATCCAATAAAGAAAAATACAGATGCAATGTAGGATATATTGGACTGACTAGGCTTTTCTGATCGCACCCTTCTTCTCATGTGTTTACCTAGCTTCACTGTAAGTAGGAATCCCATCATGAAATTTACAGTTATTAATTTTATGCAGCACAGCATGTCCCTATATCTTAGCTTTGGGATGTGGTAGGACAAAAATTACCACACCACTGTCTTCGTCAGGACCTCTCTGACACACGGTGTGTGTTTGAAGAAGATCTGAGGAGGTCACATATTTCATTTAAAAAAACACTAAGGGGTACCCCTTTGTGTTTTTTTAGACTAAATTTTTGACCGTCTCAGATTTCTTCCAAACTCACGATGTTGATTAGGCAGGTCCTGACTTACACAAAGGTGTGATTATTTTCAGCCTAACTCATCCCAAAGCTGAGATATGAGGACAAACTTAACTGGGATTTTCTCTCAATAGGTTTATTTGTGTTGAATATATTGGAATTAAATTTATGAGCTTGTTTTTCGTCCAATAAAGCAAAATACAGATGCAATGTAGGATATATTGGACTGACTAGGCTTTTCTGATCGCACCCTTCTACTCATGTGTTTACCTAGCTTCACTGGAAGTAGGAATCCCATCATGAAATTTACAGTTATACATTTTATGCAGCACAACATGTCCCTATATATTAGCTTTGGGATGTGGTAGGGCAACAATTACCACACCATTGTCTTCGTCAGGACCTCTCTGACACACGGTGTGGGTTTGAAGAAGATCTGAAGAGGTCACATATTTCACCCAAAAAAACACTAAGGGGTACCCCTTTGTGTTTTTTTAGACTAAATTTTTGACCATCTCAGATTTCTTCCACACTCACGATGTTGATTAGGCAGGTCCTGACTTACACAAAGGTGTGATTATTTCCAGCCTATCTCATCCCAAAGCTGAGATATGAGGTCTAACGTAAGTGGGATTTTCTCTCAATAGGTTTATTTGTGTTGAATATATTGGAATTAAATTTATGAGCTTGTTATACATCCAATAAAGAAAAATACAGATGCAATGTAGGATATATTGGACTGACTAGGCTTTTCTGATCGCACCCTTCTTCTCATGTGTTTACCTAGCTTCACTGTAAGTAGGAATCCCATCATGAAATTTACAGTTATTAATTTTATGCAGCACAGCATGTCCCTATATCTTAGCTTTGGGATGTGGTAGGACAAAAATTACCACACCACTGTCTTCGTCAGGACCTCTCTGACACACGGTGTGTGTTTGAAGAAGATCTGAGGAGGTCACATATTTCACTCAAAAAAACACTAAGGGGTACCCCTTTGTGTTTTTTTAGACTAAATTTTTGACCGTCTCAGATTTCTTCCAAACTCACGATGTTGATTAGGCAGGTCCTGACTTACACAAAGGTGTGATTATTTTCAGCCTAACTCATCCCAAAGCTGAGATATGAGGACAAACTTAACTGGGATTTTCTCTCAATAGGTTTATTTGTGTTGAATATATTGGAATTAAATTTATGAGCTTGTTTTACGTCCAATAAAGCAAAATACAGATGCAATGTAGGATATATTGGACTGACTAGGCTTTTCTGATCGCACCCTTCTACTCATGTGTTTACCTAGCTTCACTGGAAGTAGGAATCCCATCATGAAATTTACAGTTATACATTTTATGCAGCACAACATGTCCCTATATATTAGCTTTGGGATGTGGTAGGGCAACAATTACCACACCATTGTCTTCGTCAGGACCTCTCTGACACACGGTGTGGGTTTGAAGAAGATCTGAGGAGGTCACATATTTCACTCAAAAAAACACTAAGGGGTACCCCTTTGTGTTTTTTTAGACTAAATTTTTGACCGTCTCAGATTTCTTCCAAACTCACGATGTTGATTAGGCAGGTCCTGACTTACACAAAGGTGTGATTATTTTCAGCCTAACTCATCCCAAAGCTGAGATATGAGGACAAACTTAACTGGGATTTTCTCTCAATAGGTTTATTTGTGTTGAATATATTGGAATTAAATTTATGAGCTTGTTTTACGTCCAATAAAGCAAAATACAGATGCAATGTAGGATATATTGGACTGACTAGGCTTTTCTGATCGCACCCTTCTACTCATGTGTTTACCTAGCTTCACTGGAAGTAGGAATCCCATCATGAAGTTTACAGTTATACATTTTATGCAGCACAACATGTCCCTATATATTAGCTTTGGGATGTGGTAGGGCAACAATTACCACACCATTGTCTTCGTCAGGACCTCTCTGACACACGGTGTGGGTTTGAAGAAGATCTGAAGAGGTCACATATTTCACCCAAAAAAACACTAAGGGGTACCCCTTTGTGTTTTTTTAGACTAAATTTTTGACCATCTCAGATTTCTTCCACACTCACGATGTTGATTAGGCAGGTCCTGACTTACACAAAGGTGTGATTATTTCCAGCCTATCTCATCCCAAAGCTGAGATATGAGGTCTAACGTAAGTGGGATTTTCTCTCAATAGGTTTATTTGTGTTGAATATATTGGAATTAAATTTATGAGCTTGTTATACATCCAATAAAGAAAAATACAGATGCAATGTAGGATATATTGGACTGACTAGGCTTTTCTGATCGCACCCTTCTTCTCATGTGTTTACCTAGCTTCACTGTAAGTAGGAATCCCATCATGAAATTTACAGTTATTAATTTTATGCAGCACAGCATGTCCCTATATCTTAGCTTTGGGATGTGGTAGGACAAAAATTACCACACCACTGTCTTCGTCAGGACCTCTCTGACACACGGTGTGTGTTTGAAGAAGATCTGAGGAGGTCACATATTTCACTCAAAAAAACACTAAGGGGTACCCCTTTGTGTTTTTTTAGACTAAATTTTTGACCGTCTCAGATTTCTTCCAAACTCACGATGTTGATTAGGCAGGTCCTGACTTACACAAAGGTGTGATTATTTTCAGCCTAACTCATCCCAAAGCTGAGATATGAGGACAAACTTAACTGGGATTTTCTCTCAATAGGTTTATTTGTGTTGAATATATTGGAATTAAATTTATGAGCTTGTTTTACGTCCAATAAAGCAAAATACAGATGCAATGTAGGATATATTGGACTGACTAGGCTTTTCTGATCGCACCCTTCTACTCATGTGTTTACCTAGCTTCACTGGAAGTAGGAATCCCATCATGAAATTTACAGTTATACATTTTATGCAGCACAACATGTCCCTATATATTAGCTTTGGGATGTGGTAGGGCAACAATTACCACACCATTGTATTCGTCAGGACCTCTCTGACACACGGTGTGGGTTTGAAGAAGATCTGAAGAGGTCACATATTTCACCCAAAAAAACACTAAGGGGTACCCCTTTGTGTTTTTTTAGACTAAATTTTTGACCATCTCAGATTTCTTCCACACTCACGATGTTGATTAGGCAGGTCCTGACTTACACAAAGGTGTGATTATTTTCAGCCTATCTCATCCCAAAGCTGAGATATGAGGACAAACTTAACTGGGATTTTCTCTCAATAGGTTTATTGGTGTTGAATATATTGGAATTAAATTTATGAGCTTGTTATACATCCAATAAAGAAAAATACAGATGCAATGTAGGATATATTGGACTGACTAGGCTATTCTGATCGCACCCTTCTACTCATGTGTTTACCTAGCTTCACTGGAAGTAGGAATCCCATCATGAAATTTACAGTTATTAATTTTATGCAGCACAGCATGTCCCTATATCTTAGCTTTGGGATGTGGTAGGACAAAAATTACCACACCACTGTCTTCGTCAGGACCTCCCTGACACACGGTGTGGGTTTGAAGAAGATCTGAAGAGGTCACATATTTCACCCAATAAAACACTAAGGGGTACCCCTTTGTGTTTTTTCAGACTAAATTTTTGACCGTCTCAGATTTCTTCCAAACTCACGATGTTGATTAGGCAGGTCCTGACTTACACAAAGGTGTGATTATTTCCAGCCTATCTCATCCCAAAGCTGAGATATGAGGTCTAACGTAAGTGGGATTTTCTCTCAATAGGTTTATTTGTGTTGAATATATTGGAATTAAATTTATGAGCTTGTTATACATCCAATAAAGAAAAATACAGATGCAATGTAGGATATATTGGACTGACTAGGCTTTTCTGATCGCACCCTTCTTCTCATGTGTTTACCTAGCTTCACTGTAAGTAGGAATCCCATCATGAAATTTACAGTTATTAATTTTATGCAGCACAGCATGTCCCTATATCTTAGCTTTGGGATGTGGTAGGACAAAAATTACCACACCACTGTCTTCGTCAGGACCTCCCTGACACACGGTGTGGGTTTGAAGAAGATCTGAAGAGGTCACATATTTCACCCAAAAAAACACTAAGGGGTACCCCTTTGTGTTTTTTCAGACTAAATTTTTGACCGTCTCAGATTTCTTCCAAACTCACGATGTTGATTAGGCAGGTCCTGACTTACACAAAGGTGTGATTATTTCCAGCCTATCTCATCCCAAAGCTGAGATATGAGGTCTAACGTAAGTGGGATTTTCTCTCAATAGGTTTATTTGTGTTGAATATATTGGAATTAAATTTATGAGCTTGTTATACATCCAATAAAGAAAAATACAGATGCAATGTAGGATATATTGGACTGACTAGGCTTTTCTGATCGCACCCTTCTTCTCATGTGTTTACCTAGCTTCACTGTAAGTAGGAATCCCATCATGAAATTTACAGTTATTAATTTTATGCAGCACAGCATGTCCCTATATCTTAGCTTTGGGATGTGGTAGGACAAAAATTACCACACCACTGTCTTCGTCAGGACCTCCCTGACACACGGTGTGGGTTTGAAGAAGATCTGAAGAGGTCACATATTTCACCCAATAAAACACTAAGGGGTACCCCTTTGTGTTTTTTCAGACTAAATTTTTGACCGTCTCAGATTTCTTCCAAACTCACGATGTTGATTAGGCAGGTCCTGACTTACACAAAGGTGTGATTATTTCCAGCCTATCTCATCCCAAAGCTGAGATATGAGGTCTAACGTAAGTGGGATTTTCTCTCAATAGGTTTATTTGTGTTGAATATATTGGAATTAAATTTATGAGCTTGTTATACATCCAATAAAGAAAAATACAGATGCAATGTAGGATATATTGGACTGACTAGGCTTTTCTGATCGCACCCTTCTTCTCATGTGTTTACCTAGCTTCACTGTAAGTAGGAATCCCATCATGAAATTTACAGTTATTAATTTTATGCAGCACAGCATGTCCCTATATCTTAGCTTTGGGATGTGGTAGGACAAAAATTACCACACCACTGTCTTCGTCAGGACCTCCCTGACACACGGTGTGGGTTTGAAGAAGATCTGAAGAGGTCACATATTTCACCCAAAAAAACACTAAGGGGTACCCCTTTGTGTTTTTTCAGACTAAATTTTTGACCGTCTCAGATTTCTTCCAAACTCACGATGTTGATTAGGCAGGTCCTGACTTACACAAAGGTGTGATTATTTCCAGCCTATCTCATCCCAAAGCTGAGATATGAGGTCTAACGTAAGTGGGATTTTCTCTCAATAGGTTTATTTGTGTTGAATATATTGGAATTAAATTTATGAGCTTGTTATACATCCAATAAAGAAAAATACAGATGCAATGTAGGATATATTGGACTGACTAGGCTTTTCTGATCGCACCCTTCTTCTCATGTGTTTACCTAGCTTCACTGTAAGTAGGAATCCCATCATGTAATTTACAGTTATTAATTTTATGCAGCACAGCATGTCCCTATATCTTAGCTTTGGGATGTGGTAGGGCAAAAATTACCACACCACTGTTTTCGTCAGGACCTCTCTGACACACGGTGTGGGTTTGAAGAAGAGCTGAGGAGGTCACATATTTCACCCAAAAAAACACTAAGAGGTACCCCTTTGTGTTTTTTTAGACTAAATTTTTGACCATCTCAGATTTCTTCCAAACTCACGATGTTCATTAGGCAGGTCCTGACTTACACAAAGGTGTGATTATTTTCAGCCTATCTCGTCCCAAAGCTGAGATATGAGGACAAACTTAACTGGGATTTTCTCTTAATAGGTTTATTGGTGTTGAATATATTGGAATTAAATTTATGAGCTTTTTATACGTCCAATAAAGCAAAATACAGATGCAATGTAGGATGTATTGGACTGACTAGGCTTTTCTGATCGCACCCTTCTACTCATGTGTTTACCTAGCTTCACTGGAAGTAGGAATCCCATCATGAAATTTACAGTTATACATTTTATGCAGCACAGCATGTCCCTATAATTTAGCTTTGGGATGTGGTAGGGCAAAAACTACCACACCACTGTCTTCGTCAGGACCTCCCTGACACACGGTGTGGGATTGAACAAGATCTGAAGAGGTCACATATTTCACCCAAAAAAACACTAAGGGGTACCCCTTTGTGTTTTTTCAGTCTAAATTTTTGACCGTCTCAGATTTCTTCCAAACTCACGATGTTCATTAGGCAGGTCCTGACTTACACAAAGGTGTGATTATTTTCAGCCTATCTCATCCCAAAGCTGAGATATGAGGACAAACTGAACTGGGATTTTCTCTCAATAGGTTTATTGGTGTTGAATATATTGGAATTGAATTCGTGAGCTTTTTATACGTCCAATAAAGCAAAATACAGATGCAATGTAGGATATATTGGACTGACTAGGCTTTTCTGATCGCACCCTTCTACTCATGTGTTTACCTAGCTTCACTGGAAGTAGGAATCCCATCATGAAATTTACAGTTATACATTTTATGCAGCACAACATGTCCCTATATCTCAGCTCTGGGATGTGGTAGGGCAACAATTACCACACCACTGTCTTCGTCAGGACCTCCCTGACACACGGTGTGGGTTTGAACAAGATCTGAAGAGGTCACATATTTCACCCAAATAAACACTAAGGGGTACCCCTTTGTGTTTTTTCAGACTAAATTTTTGACCGTCTCAGATTTCTTCCAAACTCACGATGTTGATTAGGCAGGTCCTGACTTACACAAAGGTGTGATTATTTTTAGCCTATCTCATCCCAAAGCTGAGATATGAGGACAAACTTAACTGGGATTTTCTCTCAATAGGTTTATTGGTGTTGAATATATTGGAATTAAATTTATGAGCTTGTTATACGTCCAATAAAGCAAAATACAGATGCAATGTAGGATATATTGGACTGATTAGGCTTTTCTGATCGCACCCTTCTACTCATGTGTTTACCTAGCTTCACTGGAAGTAGGATTCCCATCATGAAATTTACAGTTATTAATTTTATGCAGCACAGCATGTCCCTATATCTTAGCTTTGGGATGTGGTAGGACAAAAATTACCACACCACTGTCTTCGTCAGGACCTCTCTGACACACGGTGTGTGTTTGAAGAAGATCTGAGGAGGTCACATATTTCACTCAAAAAAACACTAAGGGGTACCCCTTTGTGTTTTTTTAGACTAAATTTTTGACCGTCTCAGATTTCTTCCAAACTCACGATGTTGATTAGGCAGGTCCTGACTTACACAAAGGTGTGATTATTTCCAGCCTATCTCATCCCAAAGCTGAGATATGAGGTCTAACGTAAGTGGGATTTTCTCTCAATAGGTTTATTTGTGTTGAATATATTGGAATTAAATTTATGAGCTTGTTATACATCCAATAAAGAAAAATACAGATGCAATGTAGGATATATTGGACTGACTAGGCTTTTCTGATCGCACCCTTCTTCTCATGTGTTTACCTAGCTTCACTGTAAGTAGGAATCCCATCATGAAATTTACAGTTATTAATTTTATGCAGCACAGCATGTCCCTATATCTTAGCTTTGGGATGTGGTAGGACAAAAATTACCACACCACTGTCTTCGTCAGGACCTCCCTGACACACGGTGTGGGTTTGAAGAAGATCTGAAGAGGTCACATATTTCACCCAAAAAAACACTAAGGGGTACCCCTTTGTGTTTTTTCAGACTAAATTTTTGACCGTCTCAGATTTCTTCCAAACTCACGATGTTGATTAGGCAGGTCCTGACTTACACAAAGGTGTGATTATTTCCAGCCTATCTCATCCCAAAGCTGAGATATGAGGTCTAACGTAAGTGGGATTTTCTCTCAATAGGTTTATTTGTGTTGAATATATTGGAATTAAATTTATGAGCTTGTTATACATCCAATAAAGAAAAATACAGATGCAATGTAGGATATATTGGACTGACTAGGCTTTTCTGATCGCACCCTTCTTCTCATGTGTTTACCTAGCTTCACTGTAAGTAGGAATCCCATCATGTAATTTACAGTTATTAATTTTATGCAGCACAGCATGTCCCTATATCTTAGCTTTGGGATGTGGTAGGGCAAAAATTACCACACCACTGTTTTCGTCAGGACCTCTCTGACACACGGTGTGGGTTTGAAGAAGAGCTGAGGAGGTCACATATTTCACCCAAAAAAACACTAAGAGGTACCCCTTTGTGTTTTTTTAGACTAAATTTTTGACCATCTCAGATTTCTTCCAAACTCACGATGTTCATTAGGCAGGTCCTGACTTACACAAAGGTGTGATTATTTTCAGCCTATCTCGTCCCAAAGCTGAGATATGAGGACAAACTTAACTGGGATTTTCTCTTAATAGGTTTATTGGTGTTGAATATATTGGAATTAAATTTATGAGCTTTTTATACGTCCAATAAAGCAAAATACAGATGCAATGTAGGATGTATTGGACTGACTAGGCTTTTCTGATCGCACCCTTCTACTCATGTGTTTACCTAGCTTCACTGGAAGTAGGAATCCCATCATGAAATTTACAGTTATACATTTTATGCAGCACAGCATGTCCCTATAATTTAGCTTTGGGATGTGGTAGGGCAAAAATTACCACACCACTGTCTTCGTCAGGACCTCCCTGACACACGGTTTGGGATTGAACAAGATCTGAAGAGGTCACATATTTCACCCAAAAAAACATTAAGGGGTACCCCTTTGTGTTTTTTCAGTCTAAATTTTTGACCGTCTCAGATTTCTTCCAAACTCACGATGTTCATTAGGCAGGTCCTGACTTACACAAAGGTGTGATTATTTTCAGCCTATCTCATCCCAAAGCTGAGATATGAGGACAAACTGAACTGGGATTTTCTCTCAATAGGTTTATTGGTGTTGAATATATTGGAATTGAATTCGTGAGCTTTTTATACGTCCAATAAAGCAAAATACAGATGCAATGTAGGATATATTGGACTGACTAGGCTTTTCTGATCGCACCCTTCTACTCATGTGTTTACCTAGCTTCACTGGAAGTAGGAATCCCATCATGAAATTTACAGTTATACATTTTATGCAGCACAACATGTCCCTATATCTCAGCTCTGGGATGTGGTAGGGCAACAATTACCACACCACTGTCTTCGTCAGGACCTCCCTGACACACGGTGTGGGTTTGAACAAGATCTGAAGAGGTCACATATTTCACCCAAATAAACACTAAGGGGTACCCCTTTGTGTTTTTTCAGACTAAATTTTTGACCGTCTCAGATTTCTTCCAAACTCACGATGTTGATTAGGCAGGTCCTGACTTACACAAAGGTGTGATTATTTTTAGCCTATCTCATCCCAAAGCTGAGATATGAGGACAAACTTAACTGGGATTTTCTCTCAATAGGTTTATTGGTGTTGAATATATTGGAATTAAATTTATGAGCTTGTTATACGTCCAATAAAGCAAAATACAGATGCAATGTAGGATATATTGGACTGATTAGGCTTTTCTGATCGCACCCTTCTACTCATGTGTTTACCTAGCTTCACTGGAAGTAGGATTCCCATCATGAAATTTACAGTTATTAATTTTATGCAGCACAGCATGTCCCTATATCTTAGCTTTGGGATGTGGTAGGACAAAAATTACCACACCACTGTCTTCGTCAGGACCTCTCTGACACACGGTGTGTGTTTGAAGAAGATCTGAGGAGGTCACATATTTCACTCAAAAAAACACTAAGGGGTACCCCTTTGTGTTTTTTTAGACTAAATTTTTGACCGTCTCAGATTTCTTCCAAACTCACGATGTTGATTAGGCAGGTCCTGACTTACACAAAGGTGTGATTATTTCCAGCCTATCTCATCCCAAAGCTGAGATATGAGGTCTAACGTAAGTGGGATTTTCTCTCAATAGGTTTATTTGTGTTGAATATATTGGAATTAAATTTATGAGCTTGTTATACATCCAATAAAGAAAAATACAGATGCAATGTAGGATATATTGGACTGACTAGGCTTTTCTGATCGCACCCTTCTTCTCATGTGTTTACCTAGCTTCACTGTAAGTAGGAATCCCATCATGAAATTTACAGTTATTAATTTTATGCAGCACAGCATGTCCCTATATCTTAGCTTTGGGATGTGGTAGGACAAAAATTACCACACCACTGTCTTCGTCAGGACCTCCCTGACACACGGTGTGGGTTTGAAGAAGATCTGAAGAGGTCACATATTTCACCCAAAAAAACACTAAGGGGTACCCCTTTGTGTTTTTTCAGACTAAATTTTTGACCGTCTCAGATTTCTTCCAAACTCACGATGTTGATTAGGCAGGTCCTGACTTACACAAAGGTGTGATTATTTCCAGCCTATCTCATCCCAAAGCTGAGATATGAGGTCTAACGTAAGTGGGATTTTCTCTCAATAGGTTTATTTGTGTTGAATATATTGGAATTAAATTTATGAGCTTGTTATACATCCAATAAAGAAAAATACAGATGCAATGTAGGATATATTGGACTGACTAGGCTTTTCTGATCGCACCCTTCTTCTCATGTGTTTACCTAGCTTCACTGTAAGTAGGAATCCCATCATGTAATTTACAGTTATTAATTTTATGCAGCACAGCATGTCCCTATATCTTAGCTTTGGGATGTGGTAGGGCAAAAATTACCACACCACTGTTTTCGTCAGGACCTCTCTGACACACGGTGTGGGTTTGAAGAAGAGCTGAGGAGGTCACATATTTCACCCAAAAAAACACTAAGAGGTACCCCTTTGTGTTTTTTTAGACTAAATTTTTGACCATCTCAGATTTCTTCCAAACTCACGATGTTCATTAGGCAAGTCCTGACTTACACAAAGGTGTGATTATTTTCAGCCTATCTCGTCCCAAAGCTGAGATATGAGGACAAACTTAACTGGGATTTTCTCTTAATAGGTTTATTGGTGTTGAATATATTGGAATTAAATTTATGAGCTTTTTATACGTCCAATAAAGCAAAATACAGATGCAATGTAGGATGTATTGGACTGACTAGGCTTTTCTGATCGCACCCTTCTACTCATGTGTTTACCTAGCTTCACTGGAAGTAGGAATCCCATCATGAAATTTACAGTTATACATTTTATGCAGCACAGCATGTCCCTATAATTTAGCTTTGGGATGTGGTAGGGCAAAAATTACCACACCACTGTCTTCGTCAGGACCTCCCTGACACACGGTTTGGGATTGAACAAGATCTGAAGAGGTCACATATTTCACCCAAAAAAACATTAAGGGGTACCCCTTTGTGTTTTTTCAGTCTAAATTTTTGACCGTCTCAGATTTCTTCCAAACTCACGATGTTCATTAGGCAGGTCCTGACTTACACAAAGGTGTGATTATTTTCAGCCTATCTCATCCCAAAGCTGAGATATGAGGACAAACTGAACTGGGATTTTCTCTCAATAGGTTTATTGGTGTTGAATATATTGGAATTGAATTCGTGAGCTTTTTATACGTCCAATAAAGCAAAATACAGATGCAATGTAGGATATATTGGACTGACTAGGCTTTTCTGATCGCACCCTTCTACTCATGTGTTTACCTAGCTTCACTGGAAGTAGGAATCCCATCATGAAATTTACAGTTATACATTTTATGCAGCACAACATGTCCCTATATCTCAGCTCTGGGATGTGGTAGGGCAACAATTACCACACCACTGTCTTCGTCAGGACCTCCCTGACACACGGTGTGGGTTTGAACAAGATCTGAAGAGGTCACATATTTCACCCAAATAAACACTAAGGGGTACCCCTTTGTGTTTTTTCAGACTAAATTTTTGACCGTCTCAGATTTCTTCCAAACTCACGATGTTGATTAGGCAGGTCCTGACTTACACAAAGGTGTGATTATTTTTAGCCTATCTCATCCCAAAGCTGAGATATGAGGACAAACTTAACTGGGATTTTCTCTCAATAGGTTTATTGGTGTTGAATATATTGGAATTAAATTTATGAGCTTGTTTTACGTCCAATAAAGCAAAATACAGATGCAATGTAGGATATATTGGACTGACTAGGCTTTTCTGATCGCACCCTTCTACTCATGTGTTTACCTAGCTTCACTGGAAGTAGGAATCCCATCATGAAATTTACAGTTATACATTTTATGCAGCACAACATGTCCCTATATCTTAGCTTTGGGATGTGGTAGGGCAACAATTACCACACCATTGTCTTCGTCAGGACCTCTCTGACACATGGTGTGGGTTTAAAGAAGATCTGAAGAGGTCACATATTTCACCCAAAAAAACACTAAGGGGTACCCCTTTGTGTTTTTTTAGACTAAATTTTTGACCATCTCAGATTTCTTCCACACTCACGATGTTGATTAGGCAGGTCCTGACTTACACAAAGGTGTGATTATTTTCAGCCTATCTCATCCCAAAGCTGAGATATGAGGACAAACTTAACTGGGATTTTCTCTCAATAGGTTTATTGGTGTTGAATATATTGGAATTAAATTTATGAGCTTGTTATACGTCCAATAAAGCAAAATACAGATGCAATGTAGGATATATTGGACTGACTAGGCTTTTCTGATCGCACCCTTCTACTCATGTGTTTACCTAGCTTCACTGGAAGTAGGAATCCCATCATGAAATTTACAGTTATACATTTTATGCAGCACAACATGTCCTTATATCTCAGCTCTGGGATGTGGTAGGGCAACAATTACCACACCACTGTCTTCGTCAGGACCTCCCTGACACACGGTGTGGGTTTGAACAAGATCTGAAGAGGTCACATATTTCACCCAAATAAACACTAAGGGGTACCCCTTTGTGTTTTTTCAGACTAAATTATTGACCGTCTCAGATTTCTTCCAAACTCACGATGTTGATTAGGCAGGTCCTGACTTACACAAAGGTGTGATTATTTTTAGCCTATCTCATCCCAAAGCTGAGATATGAGGACAAACTTAACTGGGATTTTCTCTCAATAGGTTTATTGGTGTTGAATATATTGGAATTAAATTTATGAGCTTGTTATACGTCCAATAAAGCAAAATACAGATGCAATGTAGGATATATTGGACTGACTAGGCTTTTCTGATCGCACCCTTCTACTCATGTGTTTACCTAGCTTCACTGGAAGTAGGATTCCCATCATGAAATTTACAGTTATTAATTTTATGCAGCACAGCATGTCCCTATATCTTAGCTTTGGGATGTGGTAGGACAAAAATTACCACACCACTGTCTTCGTCAGGACCTCCCTGACACACGGTGTGGGTTTGAACAAGATCTGAAGAGGTCACATATTTCACCCAAAAAACACTAAGGGGTACCCCTTTGTGTTTTTTCAGACTAAATTTTTGACCGTCTCAGATTTCTTCCAAACTCACAATGTTCATTAGGCAGGTCCTGACTTACACAAAGGTGTGATTATTTTTAGCCTATCTCATCCCAAAGCTGAGATATGAGGACAAACTTAACTGGGATTTTCTCTCAATAGGTTTATTGGTGTTGAATATATTGGAATTAAATTTATGAGCTTTTTATACATCCAATACAGCAAAATACAGATGCAATGTAGGATATATTGGACTGACTAGGCTTTTCTGATCGCACCCTTCTACTCATGTGTTTACCTAGCTTCACTGGAAGTAGGAATCCCATCATGAAATTTACAGTTATACAATTTATGCAGCACAACATGTCCCTATATCTCAGCTCTGGGATGTGGTAGGGCAACAATTACCACACCACTGTCTTCGTCAGGACCTCTCTGACACACGGTGTGTGTTTGAAGAAGATCTGAGGAGGTCACATATTTCACTCAAAAAAACACTAAGGGGTACCCCTTTGTGTTTTTTTAGACTAAATTTTTGACCATCTCAGATTTCTTCCAAACTCACGATGTTGATTAGGCAGGTCCTGACTTACACAAAGGTGTGATTATTTTCAGCCTATCTCATCCCAAAGCTGAGATATGAGGACAAACTTAACTGGGATTTTCTCTCAATAGGTTTATTGGTGTTGAATATATTGGAATTAAATTTATGAGCTTGTTATACGTCCAATAAAGCAAAATACAGATGCAATGTAGGATATATTGGACTGACTAGGCTTTTCTGATCGCACCCTTCTACTCATGTGTTTACCTAGCTTCACTGGAAGTAGGAATCCCATCATGAAATTTACAGTTATACATTTTATGCAGCACAACATGTCCTTATATCTCAGCTCTGGGATGTGGTAGGGCAACAATTACCACACCACTGTCTTCGTCAGGACCTCCCTGACACACGGTGTGGGTTTGAACAAGATCTGAAGAGGTCACATATTTCACCCAAATAAACACTAAGGGGTACCCCTTTGTGTTTTTTCAGACTAAATTATTGACCGTCTCAGATTTCTTCCAAACTCACGATGTTGATTAGGCAGGTCCTGACTTACACAAAGGTGTGATTATTTTTAGCCTATCTCATCCCAAAGCTGAGATATGAGGACAAACTTAACTGGGATTTTCTCTCAATAGGTTTATTGGTGTTGAATATATTGGAATTAAATTTATGAGCTTGTTATACGTCCAATAAAGCAAAATACAGATGCAATGTAGGATATATTGGACTGACTAGGCTTTTCTGATCGCACCCTTCTACTCATGTGTTTACCTAGCTTCACTGGAAGTAGGATTCCCATCATGAAATTTACAGTTATTAATTTTATGCAGCACAGCATGTCCCTATATCTTAGCTTTGGGATGTGGTAGGACAAAAATTACCACACCACTGTCTTCGTCAGGACCTCCCTGACACACGGTGTGGGTTTGAACAAGATCTGAAGAGGTCACATATTTCACCCAAAAAACACTAAGGGGTACCCCTTTGTGTTTTTTCAGACTAAATTTTTGACCGTCTCAGATTTCTTCCAAACTCACAATGTTCATTAGGCAGGTCCTGACTTACACAAAGGTGTGATTATTTTTAGCCTATCTCATCCCAAAGCTGAGATATGAGGACAAACTTAACTGGGATTTTCTCTCAATAGGTTTATTGGTGTTGAATATATTGGAATTAAATTTATGAGCTTTTTATACATCCAATACAGCAAAATACAGATGCAATGTAGGATATATTGGACTGACTAGGCTTTTCTGATCGCACCCTTCTACTCATGTGTTTACCTAGCTTCACTGGAAGTAGGAATCCCATCATGAAATTTACAGTTATACAATTTATGCAGCACAACATGTCCCTATATCTCAGCTCTGGGATGTGGTAGGGCAACAATTACCACACCACTGTCTTCGTCAGGACCTCTCTGACACACGGTGTGTGTTTGAAGAAGATCTGAGGAGGTCACATATTTCACTCAAAAAAACACTAAGGGGTACCCCTTTGTGTTTTTTTAGACTAAATTTTTGACCATCTCAGATTTCTTCCAAACTCACGATGTTGATTAGGCAGGTCCTGACTTACACAAAGGTGTGATTATTTTCAGCCTATCTCATCCCAAAGCTGAGATATGAGGACAAACTTAACTGGGATTTTCTCTCAATAGGTTTATTGGTGTTGAATATATTGGAATTAAATTTATGAGCTTGTTATACGTCCAATAAAGCAAAATACAGATGCAATGTAGGATATATTGGACTGACTAGGCTTTTCTGATCGCACCCTTCTACTCATGTGTTTACCTAGCTTCACTGGAAGTAGGAATCCCATCATGAAATTTACAGTTATACATTTTATGCAGCACAACATGTCCTTATATCTCAGCTCTGGGATGTGGTAGGGCAACAATTACCACACCACTGTCTTCGTCAGGACCTCCCTGACACACGGTGTGGGTTTGAACAAGATCTGAAGAGGTCACATATTTCACCCAAATAAACACTAAGGGGTACCCCTTTGTGTTTTTTCAGACTAAATTTTTGACCGTCTCAGATTTCTTCCAAACTCACGATGTTGATTAGGCAGGTCCTGACTTACACAAAGGTGTGATTATTTTTAGCCTATCTCATCCCAAAGCTGAGATATGAGGACAAACTTAACTGGGATTTTCTCTCAATAGGTTTATTGGTGTTGAATATATTGGAATTAAATTTATGAGCTTGTTATACGTCCAATAAAGCAAAATACAGATGCAATGTAGGATATATTGGACTGACTAGGCTTTTCTGATCGCACCCTTCTACTCATGTGTTTACCTAGCTTCACTGGAAGTAGGATTCCCATCATGAAATTTACAGTTATTAATTTTATGCAGCACAGCATGTCCCTATATCTTAGCTTTGGGATGTGGTAGGACAAAAATTACCACACCACTGTCTTCGTCAGGACCTCCCTGACACACGGTGTGGGTTTGAACAAGATCTGAAGAGGTCACATATTTCACCCAAAAAACACTAAGGGGTACCCCTTTGTGTTTTTTCAGACTAAATTATTGACCATCTCAGATTTCTTCCAAACTCACGATGTTGATTAGGCAGGTCCTGACTTACACAAAGGTGTGATTATTTTTAGCCTATCTCATCCCAAAGCTGAGATATGAGGACAAACTTAACTGGGATTTTCTCTCAATAGGTTTATTGGTGTTGAATATATTGGAATTAAATTTATGAGCTTGTTATACGTCCAATAAAGCAAAATACAGATGCAATGTAGGATATATTGGACTGACTAGGCTTTTCTGATCGCACCCTTCTTCTCATGTGTTTACCTAGCTTCACTGGAAGTAGGATTCCCATCATGAAATTTACAGTTATACATTTTATGCAGCACAACATGTCCTTATATCTCAGCTCTGGGATGTGGTAGGGCAACAATTACCACACCACTGTCTTCGTCAGGACCTCCCTGACACACGGTGTGGGTTTGAACAAGATCTGAAGAGGTCACATATTTCACCCAAAAAAACACTAAGGGGTACCCCTTTGTGTTTTTTCAGACTAAATTTTTGACCGTCTCAGATTTCTTCTAAACTCACAATGTTCATTAGGCAGGTCCTGACTTACACAAAGGTGTGATTATTTTCAGCCTATCTCATCCCAAAGCTGAGATATGAGGACAAACTGAACTGGGATTTTCTCTCAATAGGTTTATTTGTGTTGAATATATTGGAATTAAATTCATGACCTTTTTATACGTCCAATAAAGCAAAATACAGATGCAATGTAGGATGTATTGGACTGACTAGGCTTTTCTGATCGCACCCTTCTACTCATGTGTTTACCTAGCTTCACTGGAAGTAGGAATCCCATCATGAAATTTACAGTTATACATTTTATGCAGCACAACATGTCCCTATATCTCAGCTCTGGGATGTGGTAGGGCAACAATTACCACACCACTGTCTTCGTCAGGACCTCCCTGACACACGGTGTGGGTTTGAAGAAGATCTGAAGAGGTCACATATTTCACCCAAAAAAACACTAAGGGGTACCCCTTTGTGTTTTTTTAGACTAAATTTTTGACCATCTCAGATTTCTTCCACACTCACGATGTTGATTAGGCAGGTCCTGACTTACACAAAGGTGTGATTATTTTCAGCCTATCTCATCCCAAAGCTGAGATATGAGGACAAACTTAACTGGGATTTTCTCTCAATAGGTTTATTGGTGTTGAATATATTGGAATTAAATTTATAAGCTTGTTATACGTCCAATAAAGCAAAATACAGATGCAATGTAGGATATATTGGACTGACTAGGCTTTTCTGATCGCACCCTTCTACTCATGTGTTTACCTAGCTTCACTGGAAGTAGGAATCCCATCATGAAATTTACAGTTATACATTTTATGCAGCACAACATGTCCTTATATCTCAGCTCTGGGATGTGGTAGGGCAACAATTACCACACCACTGTCTTCGTCAGGACCTCCCTGACACACGGTGTGGGTTTGAACAAGATCTGAAGAGGTCACATATTTCACCCAAATAAACACTAAGGGGTACCCCTTTGTGTTTTTTCAGACTAAATTTTTGACCGTCTCAGATTTCTTCCAAACTCACGATGTTGATTAGGCAGGTCCTGACTTACACAAAGGTGTGATTATTTTTAGCCTATCTCATCCCAAAGCTGAGATATGAGGACAAACTTAACTGGGATTTTCTCTCAATAGGTTTATTGGTGTTGAATATATTGGAATTAAATTTATGAGCTTGTTATACGTCCAATAAAGCAAAATACAGATGCAATGTAGGATATATTGGACTGACTAGGCTTTTCTGATCGCACCCTTCTACTCATGTGTTTACCTAGCTTCACTGGAAGTAGGATTCCCATCATGAAATTTACAGTTATTAATTTTATGCAGCACAGCATGTCCCTATATCTTAGCTTTGGGATGTGGTAGGACAAAAATTACCACACCACTGTCTTCGTCAGGACCTCCCTGACACACGGTGTGGGTTTGAACAAGATCTGAAGAGGTCACATATTTCACCCAAAAAACACTAAGGGGTACCCCTTTGTGTTTTTTCAGACTAAATTATTGACCGTCTCAGATTTCTTCCAAACTCACGATGTTGATTAGGCAGGTCCTGACTTACACAAAGGTGTGATTATTTTTAGCCTATCTCATCCCAAAGCTGAGATATGAGGACAAACTTAACTGGGATTTTCTCTCAATAGGTTTATTGGTGTTGAATATATTGGAATTAAATTTATGACCTTGTTATACGTCCAATAAAGCAAAATACAGATGCAATGTAGGATATATTGGACTGACTAGGCTTTTCTGATCGCACCCTTCTTCTCATGTGTTTACCTAGCTTCACTGGAAGTAGGATTCCCATCATGAAATTTACAGTTATACATTTTATGCAGCACAACATGTCCTTATATCTCAGCTCTGGGATGTGGTAGGGCAACAATTACCACACCACTGTCTTCGTCAGGACCTCCCTGACACACGGTGTGGGTTTGAACAAGATCTGAAGAGGTCACATATTTCACCCAAATAAACACTAAGGGGTACCCCTTTGTGTTTTTTCAGACTAAATTTTTGACCGTCTCAGGCTTCTTCCAAACTCACGATGTTGATTAGGCAGGTCCTGACTTACACAAAGGTGTGATTATTTTTAGCCTATCTCATCCCAAAGCTGAGATATGAGGACAAACTTAACTGGGATTTTCTCTCAATAGGTTTATTGGTGTTGAATATATTGGAATTAAATTTATGAGCTTGTTATACGTCCAATAAAGCAAAATACAGATGCAATGTAGGATATATTGGACTGACTAGGCTTTTCTGATCGCACCCTTCTACTCATGTGTTTACCTAGCTTCACTGGAAGTAGGATTCCCATCATGAAATTTACAGTTATTAATTTTATGCAGCACAGCATGTCCCTATATCTTAGCTTTGGGATGTGGTAGGACAAAAATTACCACACCACTGTCTTCGTCAGGACCTCCCTGACACACGGTGTGGGTTTGAACAAGATCTGAAGAGGTCACATATTTCACCCAAAAAACACTAAGGGGTACCCCTTTGTGTTTTTTCAGACTAAATTTTTGACCGTCTCAGATTTCTTCTAAACTCACAATGTTCATTAGGCAGGTCCTGACTTACACAAAGGTGTGATTATTTTCAGCCTATCTCATCCCAAAGCTGAGATATGAGGACAAACTGAACTGGGATTTTCTCTCAATAGGTTTATTGGTGTTGAATATATTGGAATTAAATTCATGAGCTTTTTATACGTCCAATAAAGCAAAATACAGATGCAATGTAGGATGTATTGGACTGACTAGGCTTTTCTGATCGCACCCTTCTACTCATGTGTTTACCTAGCTTCACTGGAAGTAGGAATCCCATCATGAAATTTACAGTTATACATTTTATGCAGCACAACATGTCCCTATATCTCAGCTCTGGGATGTGGTAGGGCAACAATTACCACACCACTGTCTTCGTCAGGACCTCCCTGACACACGGTGTGGGTTTGAAGAAGATCTGAAGAGGTCACATATTTCACCCAAAAAAACACTAAGGGGTACCCCTTTGTGTTTTTTTAGACTAAATTTTTGACCATCTCAGATTTCTTCCACACTCACGATGTTGATTAGGCAGGTCCTGACTTACACAAAGGTGTGATTATTTTCAGCCTATCTCATCCCAAAGCTGAGATATGAGGACAAACTTAACTGGGATTTTCTCTCAATAGGTTTATTGGTGTTGAATATATTGGAATTAAATTTATAAGCTTGTTATACGTCCAATAAAGCAAAATACAGATGCAATGTAGGATATATTGGACTGACTAGGCTTTTCTGATCGCACCCTTCTACTCATGTGTTTACCTAGCTTCACTGGAAGTAGGAATCCCATCATGAAATTTACAGTTATTAATTTTATGCAGCACAGCATGTCCCTATATATTAGCTTTGGGATGTGGTAGGACAAAAATTACCACACCACTCTCTTCGTCAGGACCTCTCTGACACACGGTGTGGGTTTGAACAAGATCTGAAGAGGTCACATATTTCACCCAAATAAACACTAAGGGGTACCCCTTTGTGTTTTTTCAGACTAAATTATTGACCGTCTCAGATTTCTTCCAAACTCACGATGTTGATTAGGCAGGTCCTGACTTACACAAAGGTGTGATTATTTTTAGCCTATCTCATCCCAAAGCTGAGATATGAGGACAAACTTAACTGGGATTTTCTCTCAATAGGTTTATTGGTGTTGAATATATTGGAATTAAATTTATGAGCTTGTTATACGTCCAATAAAGCAAAATACAGATGCAATGTAGGATATATTGGACTGACTAGGCTTTTCTGATCGCACCCTTCTACTCATGTGTTTACCTAGCTTCACTGGAAGTAGGATTCCCATCATGAAATTTACAGTTATTAATTTTATGCAGCACAGCATGTCCCTATATCTTAGCTTTGGGATGTGGTAGGACAAAAATTACCACACCACTGTCTTCGTCAGGACCTCCCTGACACACGGTGTGGGTTTGAACAAGATCTGAAGAGGTCACATATTTCACCCAAAAAACACTAAGGGGTACCCCTTTGTGTTTTTTCAGACTAAATTTTTGACCGTCTCAGATTTCTTCCAAACTCACAATGTTCATTAGGCAGGTCCTGACTTACACAAAGGTGTGATTATTTTTAGCCTATCTCATCCCAAAGCTGAGATATGAGGACAAACTTAACTGGGATTTTCTCTCAATAGGTTTATTGGTGTTGAATATATTGGAATTAAATTTATGAGCTTGTTATACGTCCAATAAAGCAAAATACAGATGCAATGTAGGATATATTGGACTGACTAGGCTTTTCTGATCGCACCCTTCTACTCATGTGTTTACCTAGCTTCACTGGAAGTAGGATTCCCATCATGAAATTTACAGTTATTAATTTTATGCAGCACAGCATGTCCCTATATCTTAGCTTTGGGATGTGGTAGGACAAAAATTACCACACCACTGTCTTCGTCAGGACCTCCCTGACACACGGTGTGGGTTTGAACAAGATCTGAAGAGGTCACATATTTCACCCAAAAAACACTAAGGGGTACCCCTTTGTGTTTTTTCAGACTAAATTTTTGACCGTCTCAGATTTCTTCCAAACTCACAATGTTCATTAGGCAGGTCCTGACTTACACAAAGGTGTGATTATTTTTAGCCTATCTCATCCCAAAGCTGAGATATGAGGACAAACTTAACTGGGATTTTCTCTCAATAGGTTTATTGGTGTTGAATATATTGGAATTAAATTTATGAGCTTTTTATACATCCAATACAGCAAAATACAGATGCAATGTAGGATATATTGGACTGACTAGGCTTTTCTGATCGCACCCTTCTACTCATGTGTTTACCTAGCTTCACTGGAAGTAGGAATCCCATCATGAAATTTACAGTTATACAATTTATGCAGCACAACATGTCCCTATATCTCAGCTCTGGGATGTGGTAGGGCAACAATTACCACACCACTGTCTTCGTCAGGACCTCTCTGACACACGGTGTGTGTTTGAAGAAGATCTGAGGAGGTCACATATTTCACTCAAAAAAACACTAAGGGGTACCCCTTTGTGTTTTTTTAGACTAAATTTTTGACCATCTCAGATTTCTTCCAAACTCACGATGTTGATTAGGCAGGTCCTGACTTACACAAAGGTGTGATTATTTTCAGCCTATCTCATCCCAAAGCTGAGATATGAGGACAAACTTAACTGGGATTTTCTCTCAATAGGTTTATTGGTGTTGAATATATTGGAATTAAATTTATGAGCTTGTTATACGTCCAATAAAGCAAAATACAGATGCAATGTAGGATATATTGGACTGACTAGGCTTTTCTGATCGCACCCTTCTACTCATGTGTTTACCTAGCTTCACTGGAAGTAGGATTCCCATCATGAAATTTACAGTTATTAATTTTATGCAGCACAGCATGTCCCTATATCTTAGCTTTGGGATGTGGTAGGACAAAAATTACCACACCACTGTCTTCGTCAGGACCTCCCTGACACACGGTGTGGGTTTGAACAAGATCTGAAGAGGTCACATATTTCACCCAAAAAACACTAAGGGGTACCCCTTTGTGTTTTTTCAGACTAAATTATTGACCGTCTCAGATTTCTTCCAAACTCACGATGTTGATTAGGCAGGTCCTGACTTACACAAAGGTGTGATTATTTTTAGCCTATCTCATCCCAAAGCTGAGATATGAGGACAAACTTAACTGGGATTTTCTCTCAATAGGTTTATTGGTGTTGAATATATTGGAATTAAATTTATGAGCTTGTTATACGTCCAATAAAGCAAAATACAGATGCAATGTAGGATATATTGGACTGACTAGGCTTTTCTGATCGCACCCTTCTTCTCATGTGTTTACCTAGCTTCACTGGAAGTAGGATTCCCATCATGAAATTTACAGTTATACATTTTATGCAGCACAACATGTCCTTATATCTCAGCTCTGGGATGTGGTAGGGCAACAATTACCACACCACTGTCTTCGTCAGGACCTCCCTGACACACGGTGTGGGTTTGAACAAGATCTGAAGAGGTCACATATTTCACCCAAAAAAACACTAAGGGGTACCCCTTTGTGTTTTTTCAGACTAAATTTTTGACCGTCTCAGATTTCTTCTAAACTCACAATGTTCATTAGGCAGGTCCTGACTTACACAAAGGTGTGATTATTTTCAGCCTATCTCATCCCAAAGCTGAGATATGAGGACAAACTGAACTGGGATTTTCTCTCAATAGGTTTATTTGTGTTGAATATATTGGAATTAAATTCATGAGCTTTTTATACGTCCAATAAAGCAAAATACAGATGCAATGTAGGATGTATTGGACTGACTAGGCTTTTCTGATCGCACCCTTCTACTCATGTGTTTACCTAGCTTCACTGGAAGTAGGAATCCCATCATGAAATTTACAGTTATACATTTTATGCAGCACAACATGTCCCTATATCTCAGCTCTGGGATGTGGTAGGGCAACAATTACCACACCACTGTCTTCGTCAGGACCTCCCTGACACACGGTGTGGGTTTGAAGAAGATCTGAAGAGGTCACATATTTCACCCAAAAAAACTAAGGGGTACCCCTTTGTGTTTTTTTAGACTAAATTTTTGACCATCTCAGATTTCTTCCAAACTCACGATGTTGATTAGGCAGGTCCTGACTTACACAAAGGTGTGATTATTTTCAGCCTATCTCATCCCAAAGCTGAGATATGAGGACAAACTTAACTGGGATTTTCTCTCAATAGGTTTATTGGTGTTGAATATATTGGAATTAAATTTATGAGCTTGTTATACGTCCAATAAAGCAAAATACAGATGCAATGTAGGATATATTGGACTGACTAGGCTTTTCTGATCGCACCCTTCTACTCATGTGTTTACCTAGCTTCACTGGAAGTAGGATTCCCATCATGAAATTTACAGTTATTAATTTTATGCAGCACAGCATGTCCCTATATCTTAGCTTTGGGATGTGGTAGGACAAAAATTACCACACCACTGTCTTCGTCAGGACCTCCCTGACACACGGTGTGGGTTTGAACAAGATCTGAAGAGGTCACATATTTCACCCAAAAAACACTAAGGGGTACCCCTTTGTGTTTTTTCAGACTAAATTATTGACCGTCTCAGATTTCTTCCAAACTCACGATGTTGATTAGGCAGGTCCTGACTTACACAAAGGTGTGATTATTTTTAGCCTATCTCATCCCAAAGCTGAGATATGAGGACAAACTTAACTGGGATTTTCTCTCAATAGGTTTATTGGTGTTGAATATATTGGAATTAAATTTATGACCTTGTTATACGTCCAATAAAGCAAAATACAGATGCAATGTAGGATATATTGGACTGACTAGGCTTTTCTGATCGCACCCTTCTTCTCATGTGTTTACCTAGCTTCACTGGAAGTAGGATTCCCATCATGAAATTTACAGTTATACATTTTATGCAGCACAACATGTCCTTATATCTCAGCTCTGGGATGTGGTAGGGCAACAATTACCACACCACTGTCTTCGTCAGGACCTCCCTGACACACGGTGTGGGTTTGAACAAGATCTGAAGAGGTCACATATTTCACCCAAATAAACACTAAGGGGTACCCCTTTGTGTTTTTTCAGACTAAATTTTTGACCGTCTCAGGCTTCTTCCAAACTCACGATGTTGATTAGGCAGGTCCTGACTTACACAAAGGTGTGATTATTTTTAGCCTATCTCATCCCAAAGCTGAGATATGAGGACAAACTTAACTGGGATTTTCTCTCAATAGGTTTATTGGTGTTGAATATATTGGAATTAAATTTATGAGCTTGTTATACGTCCAATAAAGCAAAATACAGATGCAATGTAGGATATATTGGACTGACTAGGCTTTTCTGATCGCACCCTTCTACTCATGTGTTTACCTAGCTTCACTGGAAGTAGGATTCCCATCATGAAATTTACAGTTATTAATTTTATGCAGCACAGCATGTCCCTATATCTTAGCTTTGGGATGTGGTAGGACAAAAATTACCACACCACTGTCTTCGTCAGGACCTCCCTGACACACGGTGTGGGTTTGAACAAGATCTGAAGAGGTCACATATTTCACCCAAAAAACACTAAGGGGTACCCCTTTGTGTTTTTTCAGACTAAATTTTTGACCGTCTCAGATTTCTTCTAAACTCACAATGTTCATTAGGCAGGTCCTGACTTACACAAAGGTGTGATTATTTTCAGCCTATCTCATCCCAAAGCTGAGATATGAGGACAAACTGAACTGGGATTTTCTCTCAATAGGTTTATTGGTGTTGAATATATTGGAATTAAATTCATGAGCTTTTTATACGTCCAATAAAGCAAAATACAGATGCAATGTAGGATGTATTGGACTGACTAGGCTTTTCTGATCGCACCCTTCTACTCATGTGTTTACCTAGCTTCACTGGAAGTAGGAATCCCATCATGAAATTTACAGTTATACATTTTATGCAGCACAACATGTCCCTATATCTCAGCTCTGGGATGTGGTAGGGCAACAATTACCACACCACTGTCTTCGTCAGGACCTCCCTGACACACGGTGTGGGTTTGAAGAAGATCTGAAGAGGTCACATATTTCACCCAAAAAAACACTAAGGGGTACCCCTTTGTGTTTTTTTAGACTAAATTTTTGACCATCTCAGATTTCTTCCACACTCACGATGTTGATTAGGCAGGTCCTGACTTACACAAAGGTGTGATTATTTTCAGCCTATCTCATCCCAAAGCTGAGATATGAGGACAAACTTAACTGGGATTTTCTCTCAATAGGTTTATTGGTGTTGAATATATTGGAATTAAATTTATAAGCTTGTTATACGTCCAATAAAGCAAAATACAGATGCAATGTAGGATATATTGGACTGACTAGGCTTTTCTGATCGCACCCTTCTACTCATGTGTTTACCTAGCTTCACTGGAAGTAGGAATCCCATCATGAAATTTACAGTTATTAATTTTATGCAGCACAGCATGTCCCTATATATTAGCTTTGGGATGTGGTAGGACAAAAATTACCACACCACTCTCTTCGTCAGGACCTCTCTGACACACGGTGTGGGTTTGAACAAGATCTGAAGAGGTCACATATTTCACCCAAATAAACACTAAGGGGTACCCCTTTGTGTTTTTTCAGACTAAATTATTGACCGTCTCAGATTTCTTCCAAACTCACGATGTTGATTAGGCAGGTCCTGACTTACACAAAGGTGTGATTATTTTTAGCCTATCTCATCCCAAAGCTGAGATATGAGGACAAACTTAACTGGGATTTTCTCTCAATAGGTTTATTGGTGTTGAATATATTGGAATTAAATTTATGAGCTTGTTATACGTCCAATAAAGCAAAATACAGATGCAATGTAGGATATATTGGACTGACTAGGCTTTTCTGATCGCACCCTTCTACTCATGTGTTTACCTAGCTTCACTGGAAGTAGGATTCCCATCATGAAATTTACAGTTATTAATTTTATGCAGCACAGCATGTCCCTATATCTTAGCTTTGGGATGTGGTAGGACAAAAATTACCACACCACTGTCTTCGTCAGGACCTCCCTGACACACGGTGTGGGTTTGAACAAGATCTGAAGAGGTCACATATTTCACCCAAAAAACACTAAGGGGTACCCCTTTGTGTTTTTTCAGACTAAATTTTTGACCGTCTCAGATTTCTTCCAAACTCACAATGTTCATTAGGCAGGTCCTGACTTACACAAAGGTGTGATTATTTTTAGCCTATCTCATCCCAAAGCTGAGATATGAGGACAAACTTAACTGGGATTTTCTCTCAATAGGTTTATTGGTGTTGAATATATTGGAATTAAATTTATGAGCTTTTTATACATCCAATACAGCAAAATACAGATGCAATGTAGGATATATTGGACTGACTAGGCTTTTCTGATCGCACCCTTCTACTCATGTGTTTACCTAGCTTCACTGGAAGTAGGAATCCCATCATGAAATTTACAGTTATTAATTTTATGCAGCACAGCATGTCCCTATATCTTAGCTTTGGGATGTGGTAGGACAAAAATTACCACACCACTGTCTTCGTCAGGACCTCTCTGACACACGGTGTGTGTTTGAAGAAGATCTGAGGAGGTCACATATTTCACTCAAAAAAACACTAAGGGGTACCCCTTTGTGTTTTTTTAGACTAAATTTTTGACCGTCTCAGATGTCTTCCAAACTCACGATGTTCATTAGGCAGGTCCTGACTTACACAAAGGTGTGATTATTTTCAGCCTATCTCATCCCAAAGCTGAGATATGAGGACAAACTGAACTGGGATTTTCTCTCAATAGGTTTATTGGTGTTGAATATATTGGAATTGAATTCGTGAGCTTTTTATACGTCCAATAAAGCAAAATACAGATGCATTGTAGGATATATTGGACTGACTAGGCTTTTCTGATCGCACCCTTCTACTCATGTGTTTACCTAGCTTCACTGGAAGTAGGAATCCCATCATGAAATTTACAGTTATACAATTTATGCAGCACAACATGTCCCTATATCTCAGCTCTGGGATGTGGTAGGGCAACAATTACCACACCACTGTCTTCGTCAGGACCTCTCTGACACACGGTGTGTGTTTGAAGAAGATCTGAGGAGGTCACATATTTCACTCAAAAAAACACTAAGGGGTACCCCTTTGTGTTTTTTTAGACTAAATTTTTGACCATCTCAGATTTCTTCCAAACTCACGATGTTGATTAGGCAGGTCCTGACTTACACAAAGGTGTGATTATTTTCAGCCTATCTCATCCCAAAGCTGAGATATGAGGACAAACTTAACTAGGATTTTCTCTCAATAGGTTTATTGGTGTTGAATATATTGGAATTAAATTTATGAGCTTGTTATACGTCCAATAAAGCAAAATACAGATGCAATGTAGGATATATTGGACTGACTAGGCTTTTCTGATCGCACCCTTCTACTCATGTGTTTACCTAGCTTCACTGGAAGTAGGAATCCCATCATGAAATTTACAGTTATACATTTTATGCAGCACAACATGTCCTTATATCTCAGCTCTGGGATGTGGTAGGGCAACAATTACCACACCACTGTCTTCGTCAGGACCTCCCTGACACACGGTGTGGGTTTGAACAAGATCTGAAGAGGTCACATATTTCACCCAAATAAACACTAAGGGGTACCCCTTTGTGTTTTTTCAGACTAAATTTTTGACCGTCTCAGATTTCTTCCAAACTCACGATGTTGATTAGGCAGGTCCTGACTTACACAAAGGTGTGATTATTTTTAGCCTATCTCATCCCAAAGCTGAGATATGAGGACAAACTTAACTGGGATTTTCTCTCAATAGGTTTATTGGTGTTGAATATATTGGAATTAAATTTATGAGCTTGTTATACGTCCAATAAAGCAAAATACAGATGCAATGTAGGATATATTGGACTGACTAGGCTTTTCTGATCGCACCCTTCTACTCATGTGTTTACCTAGCTTCACTGGAAGTAGGATTCCCATCATGAAATTTACAGTTATTAATTTTATGCAGCACAGCATGTCCCTATATCTTAGCTTTGGGATGTGGTAGGACAAAAATTACCACACCACTGTCTTCGTCAGGACCTCCCTGACACACGGTGTGGGTTTGAACAAGATCTGAAGAGGTCACATATTTCACCCAAAAAACACTAAGGGGTACCCCTTTGTGTTTTTTCAGACTAAATTTTTGACCGTCTCAGATTTCTTCTAAACTCACAATGTTCATTAGGCAGGTCCTGACTTACACAAAGGTGTGATTATTTTCAGCCTATCTCATCCCAAAGCTGAGATATGAGGACAAACTGAACTGGGATTTTCTCTCAATAGGTTTATTGGTGTTGAATATATTGGAATTAAATTCATGAGCTTTTTATACGTCCAATAAAGCAAAATACAGATGCAATGTAGGATGTATTGGACTGACTAGGCTTTTCTGATCGCACCCTTCTACTCATGTGTTTACCTAGCTTCACTGGAAGTAGGAATCCCATCATGAAATTTACAGTTATACATTTTATGCAGCACAACATGTCCCTATATCTCAGCTCTGGGATGTGGTAGGGCAACAATTACCACACCACTGTCTTCGTCAGGACCTCCCTGACACACGGTGTGGGTTTGAAGAAGATCTGAAGAGGTCACATATTTCACCCAAAAAAACACTAAGGGGTACCCCTTTGTGTTTTTTTAGACTAAATTTTTGACCATCTCAGATTTCTTCCACACTCACGATGTTGATTAGGCAGGTCCTGACTTACACAAAGGTGTGATTATTTTCAGCCTATCTCATCCCAAAGCTGAGATATGAGGACAAACTTAACTGGGATTTTCTCTCAATAGGTTTATTGGTGTTGAATATATTGGAATTAAATTTATGAGCTTGTTATACGTCCAATAAAGCAAAATACAGATGCAATGTAGGATATATTGGACTGACTAGGCTTTTCTGATCGCACCCTTCTACTCATGTGTTTACCTAGCTTCACTGGAAGTAGGAATCCCATCATGAAATTTACAGTTATACATTTTATGCAGCACAACATGTCCTTATATCTCAGCTCTGGGATGTGGTAGGGCAACAATTACCACACCACTGTCTTCGTCAGGACCTCCCTGACACACGGTGTGGGTTTGAACAAGATCTGAAGAGGTCACATATTTCACCCAAATAAACACTAAGGGGTACCCCTTTGTGTTTTTTCAGACTAAATTATTGACCGTCTCAGATTTCTTCCAAACTCACGATGTTGATTAGGCAGGTCCTGACTTACACAAAGGTGTGATTATTTTTAGCCTATCTCATCCCAAAGCTGAGATATGAGGACAAACTTAACTGGGATTTTCTCTCAATAGGTTTATTGGTGTTGAATATATTGGAATTAAATTTATGAGCTTGTTATACGTCCAATAAAGCAAAATACAGATGCAATGTAGGATATATTGGACTGACTAGGCTTTTCTGATCGCACCCTTCTACTCATGTGTTTACCTAGCTTCACTGGAAGTAGGATTCCCATCATGAAATTTACAGTTATTAATTTTATGCAGCACAGCATGTCCCTATATCTTAGCTTTGGGATGTGGTAGGACAAAAATTACCACACCACTGTCTTCGTCAGGACCTCCCTGACACACGGTGTGGGTTTGAACAAGATCTGAAGAGGTCACATATTTCACCCAAAAAACACTAAGGGGTACCCCTTTGTGTTTTTTCAGACTAAATTTTTGACCGTCTCAGATTTCTTCCAAACTCACAATGTTCATTAGGCAGGTCCTGACTTACACAAAGGTGTGATTATTTTTAGCCTATCTCATCCCAAAGCTGAGATATGAGGACAAACTTAACTGGGATTTTCTCTCAATAGGTTTATTGGTGTTGAATATATTGGAATTAAATTTATGAGCTTTTTATACATCCAATACAGCAAAATACAGATGCAATGTAGGATATATTGGACTGACTAGGCTTTTCTGATCGCACCCTTCTACTCATGTGTTTACCTAGCTTCACTGGAAGTAGGAATCCCATCATGAAATTTACAGTTATACAATTTATGCAGCACAACATGTCCCTATATCTCAGCTCTGGGATGTGGTAGGGCAACAATTACCACACCACTGTCTTCGTCAGGACCTCTCTGACACACGGTGTGTGTTTGAAGAAGATCTGAGGAGGTCACATATTTCACTCAAAAAAACACTAAGGGGTACCCCTTTGTGTTTTTTTAGACTAAATTTTTGACCATCTCAGATTTCTTCCAAACTCACGATGTTGATTAGGCAGGTCCTGACTTACACAAAGGTGTGATTATTTTCAGCCTATCTCATCCCAAAGCTGAGATATGAGGACAAACTTAACTGGGATTTTCTCTCAATAGGTTTATTGGTGTTGAATATATTGGAATTAAATTTATGAGCTTGTTATACGTCCAATAAAGCAAAATACAGATGCAATGTAGGATATATTGGACTGACTAGGCTTTTCTGATCGCACCCTTCTACTCATGTGTTTACCTAGCTTCACTGGAAGTAGGAATCCCATCATGAAATTTACAGTTATACATTTTATGCAGCACAACATGTCCTTATATCTCAGCTCTGGGATGTGGTAGGGCAACAATTACCACACCACTGTCTTCGTCAGGACCTCCCTGACACACGGTGTGGGTTTGAACAAGATCTGAAGAGGTCACATATTTCACCCAAATAAACACTAAGGGGTACCCCTTTGTGTTTTTTCAGACTAAATTATTGACCGTCTCAGATTTCTTCCAAACTCACGATGTTGATTAGGCAGGTCCTGACTTACACAAAGGTGTGATTATTTTTAGCCTATCTCATCCCAAAGCTGAGATATGAGGACAAACTTAACTGGGATTTTCTCTCAATAGGTTTATTGGTGTTGAATATATTGGAATTAAATTTATGAGCTTGTTATACGTCCAATAAAGCAAAATACAGATGCAATGTAGGATATATTGGACTGACTAGGCTTTTCTGATCGCACCCTTCTACTCATGTGTTTACCTAGCTTCACTGGAAGTAGGATTCCCATCATGAAATTTACAGTTATTAATTTTATGCAGCACAGCATGTCCCTATATCTTAGCTTTGGGATGTGGTAGGACAAAAATTACCACACCACTGTCTTCGTCAGGACCTCCCTGACACACGGTGTGGGTTTGAACAAGATCTGAAGAGGTCACATATTTCACCCAAAAAACACTAAGGGGTACCCCTTTGTGTTTTTTCAGACTAAATTTTTGACCGTCTCAGATTTCTTCCAAACTCACAATGTTCATTAGGCAGGTCCTGACTTACACAAAGGTGTGATTATTTTTAGCCTATCTCATCCCAAAGCTGAGATATGAGGACAAACTTAACTGGGATTTTCTCTCAATAGGTTTATTGGTGTTGAATATATTGGAATTAAATTTATGAGCTTTTTATACATCCAATACAGCAAAATACAGATGCAATGTAGGATATATTGGACTGACTAGGCTTTTCTGATCGCACCCTTCTACTCATGTGTTTACCTAGCTTCACTGGAAGTAGGAATCCCATCATGAAATTTACAGTTATACAATTTATGCAGCACAACATGTCCCTATATCTCAGCTCTGGGATGTGGTAGGGCAACAATTACCACACCACTGTCTTCGTCAGGACCTCTCTGACACACGGTGTGTGTTTGAAGAAGATCTGAGGAGGTCACATATTTCACTCAAAAAAACACTAAGGGGTACCCCTTTGTGTTTTTTTAGACTAAATTTTTGACCATCTCAGATTTCTTCCAAACTCACGATGTTGATTAGGCAGGTCCTGACTTACACAAAGGTGTGATTATTTTCAGCCTATCTCATCCCAAAGCTGAGATATGAGGACAAACTTAACTGGGATTTTCTCTCAATAGGTTTATTGGTGTTGAATATATTGGAATTAAATTTATGAGCTTGTTATACGTCCAATAAAGCAAAATACAGATGCAATGTAGGATATATTGGACTGACTAGGCTTTTCTGATCGCACCCTTCTACTCATGTGTTTACCTAGCTTCACTGGAAGTAGGAATCCCATCATGAAATTTACAGTTATACATTTTATGCAGCACAACATGTCCTTATATCTCAGCTCTGGGATGTGGTAGGGCAACAATTACCACACCACTGTCTTCGTCAGGACCTCCCTGACACACGGTGTGGGTTTGAACAAGATCTGAAGAGGTCACATATTTCACCCAAATAAACACTAAGGGGTACCCCTTTGTGTTTTTTCAGACTAAATTTTTGACCGTCTCAGATTTCTTCCAAACTCACGATGTTGATTAGGCAGGTCCTGACTTACACAAAGGTGTGATTATTTTTAGCCTATCTCATCCCAAAGCTGAGATATGAGGACAAACTTAACTGGGATTTTCTCTCAATAGGTTTATTGGTGTTGAATATATTGGAATTAAATTTATGAGCTTGTTATACGTCCAATAAAGCAAAATACAGATGCAATGTAGGATATATTGGACTGACTAGGCTTTTCTGATCGCACCCTTCTACTCATGTGTTTACCTAGCTTCACTGGAAGTAGGATTCCCATCATGAAATTTACAGTTATTAATTTTATGCAGCACAGCATGTCCCTATATCTTAGCTTTGGGATGTGGTAGGACAAAAATTACCACACCACTGTCTTCGTCAGGACCTCCCTGACACACGGTGTGGGTTTGAACAAGATCTGAAGAGGTCACATATTTCACCCAAAAAACACTAAGGGGTACCCCTTTGTGTTTTTTCAGACTAAATTATTGACCATCTCAGATTTCTTCCAAACTCACGATGTTGATTAGGCAGGTCCTGACTTACACAAAGGTGTGATTATTTTTAGCCTATCTCATCCCAAAGCTGAGATATGAGGACAAACTTAACTGGGATTTTCTCTCAATAGGTTTATTGGTGTTGAATATATTGGAATTAAATTTATGAGCTTGTTATACGTCCAATAAAGCAAAATACAGATGCAATGTAGGATATATTGGACTGACTAGGCTTTTCTGATCGCACCCTTCTTCTCATGTGTTTACCTAGCTTCACTGGAAGTAGGATTCCCATCATGAAATTTACAGTTATACATTTTATGCAGCACAACATGTCCTTATATCTCAGCTCTGGGATGTGGTAGGGCAACAATTACCACACCACTGTCTTCGTCAGGACCTCCCTGACACACGGTGTGGGTTTGAACAAGATCTGAAGAGGTCACATATTTCACCCAAAAAAACACTAAGGGGTACCCCTTTGTGTTTTTTCAGACTAAATTTTTGACCGTCTCAGATTTCTTCTAAACTCACAATGTTCATTAGGCAGGTCCTGACTTACACAAAGGTGTGATTATTTTCAGCCTATCTCATCCCAAAGCTGAGATATGAGGACAAACTGAACTGGGATTTTCTCTCAATAGGTTTATTTGTGTTGAATATATTGGAATTAAATTCATGACCTTTTTATACGTCCAATAAAGCAAAATACAGATGCAATGTAGGATGTATTGGACTGACTAGGCTTTTCTGATCGCACCCTTCTACTCATGTGTTTACCTAGCTTCACTGGAAGTAGGAATCCCATCATGAAATTTACAGTTATACATTTTATGCAGCACAACATGTCCCTATATCTCAGCTCTGGGATGTGGTAGGGCAACAATTACCACACCACTGTCTTCGTCAGGACCTCCCTGACACACGGTGTGGGTTTGAAGAAGATCTGAAGAGGTCACATATTTCACCCAAAAAAACACTAAGGGGTACCCCTTTGTGTTTTTTTAGACTAAATTTTTGACCATCTCAGATTTCTTCCACACTCACGATGTTGATTAGGCAGGTCCTGACTTACACAAAGGTGTGATTATTTTCAGCCTATCTCATCCCAAAGCTGAGATATGAGGACAAACTTAACTGGGATTTTCTCTCAATAGGTTTATTGGTGTTGAATATATTGGAATTAAATTTATAAGCTTGTTATACGTCCAATAAAGCAAAATACAGATGCAATGTAGGATATATTGGACTGACTAGGCTTTTCTGATCGCACCCTTCTACTCATGTGTTTACCTAGCTTCACTGGAAGTAGGAATCCCATCATGAAATTTACAGTTATACATTTTATGCAGCACAACATGTCCTTATATCTCAGCTCTGGGATGTGGTAGGGCAACAATTACCACACCACTGTCTTCGTCAGGACCTCCCTGACACACGGTGTGGGTTTGAACAAGATCTGAAGAGGTCACATATTTCACCCAAATAAACACTAAGGGGTACCCCTTTGTGTTTTTTCAGACTAAATTTTTGACCGTCTCAGATTTCTTCCAAACTCACGATGTTGATTAGGCAGGTCCTGACTTACACAAAGGTGTGATTATTTTTAGCCTATCTCATCCCAAAGCTGAGATATGAGGACAAACTTAACTGGGATTTTCTCTCAATAGGTTTATTGGTGTTGAATATATTGGAATTAAATTTATGAGCTTGTTATACGTCCAATAAAGCAAAATACAGATGCAATGTAGGATATATTGGACTGACTAGGCTTTTCTGATCGCACCCTTCTACTCATGTGTTTACCTAGCTTCACTGGAAGTAGGATTCCCATCATGAAATTTACAGTTATTAATTTTATGCAGCACAGCATGTCCCTATATCTTAGCTTTGGGATGTGGTAGGACAAAAATTACCACACCACTGTCTTCGTCAGGACCTCCCTGACACACGGTGTGGGTTTGAACAAGATCTGAAGAGGTCACATATTTCACCCAAAAAACACTAAGGGGTACCCCTTTGTGTTTTTTCAGACTAAATTATTGACCGTCTCAGATTTCTTCCAAACTCACGATGTTGATTAGGCAGGTCCTGACTTACACAAAGGTGTGATTATTTTTAGCCTATCTCATCCCAAAGCTGAGATATGAGGACAAACTTAACTGGGATTTTCTCTCAATAGGTTTATTGGTGTTGAATATATTGGAATTAAATTTATGACCTTGTTATACGTCCAATAAAGCAAAATACAGATGCAATGTAGGATATATTGGACTGACTAGGCTTTTCTGATCGCACCCTTCTTCTCATGTGTTTACCTAGCTTCACTGGAAGTAGGATTCCCATCATGAAATTTACAGTTATACATTTTATGCAGCACAACATGTCCTTATATCTCAGCTCTGGGATGTGGTAGGGCAACAATTACCACACCACTGTCTTCGTCAGGACCTCCCTGACACACGGTGTGGGTTTGAACAAGATCTGAAGAGGTCACATATTTCACCCAAATAAACACTAAGGGGTACCCCTTTGTGTTTTTTCAGACTAAATTTTTGACCGTCTCAGGCTTCTTCCAAACTCACGATGTTGATTAGGCAGGTCCTGACTTACACAAAGGTGTGATTATTTTTAGCCTATCTCATCCCAAAGCTGAGATATGAGGACAAACTTAACTGGGATTTTCTCTCAATAGGTTTATTGGTGTTGAATATATTGGAATTAAATTTATGAGCTTGTTATACGTCCAATAAAGCAAAATACAGATGCAATGTAGGATATATTGGACTGACTAGGCTTTTCTGATCGCACCCTTCTACTCATGTGTTTACCTAGCTTCACTGGAAGTAGGATTCCCATCATGAAATTTACAGTTATTAATTTTATGCAGCACAGCATGTCCCTATATCTTAGCTTTGGGATGTGGTAGGACAAAAATTACCACACCACTGTCTTCGTCAGGACCTCCCTGACACACGGTGTGGGTTTGAACAAGATCTGAAGAGGTCACATATTTCACCCAAAAAACACTAAGGGGTACCCCTTTGTGTTTTTTCAGACTAAATTTTTGACCGTCTCAGATTTCTTCTAAACTCACAATGTTCATTAGGCAGGTCCTGACTTACACAAAGGTGTGATTATTTTCAGCCTATCTCATCCCAAAGCTGAGATATGAGGACAAACTGAACTGGGATTTTCTCTCAATAGGTTTATTGGTGTTGAATATATTGGAATTAAATTCATGAGCTTTTTATACGTCCAATAAAGCAAAATACAGATGCAATGTAGGATGTATTGGACTGACTAGGCTTTTCTGATCGCACCCTTCTACTCATGTGTTTACCTAGCTTCACTGGAAGTAGGAATCCCATCATGAAATTTACAGTTATACATTTTATGCAGCACAACATGTCCCTATATCTCAGCTCTGGGATGTGGTAGGGCAACAATTACCACACCACTGTCTTCGTCAGGACCTCCCTGACACACGGTGTGGGTTTGAAGAAGATCTGAAGAGGTCACATATTTCACCCAAAAAAACACTAAGGGGTACCCCTTTGTGTTTTTTTAGACTAAATTTTTGACCATCTCAGATTTCTTCCACACTCACGATGTTGATTAGGCAGGTCCTGACTTACACAAAGGTGTGATTATTTTCAGCCTATCTCATCCCAAAGCTGAGATATGAGGACAAACTTAACTGGGATTTTCTCTCAATAGGTTTATTGGTGTTGAATATATTGGAATTAAATTTATAAGCTTGTTATACGTCCAATAAAGCAAAATACAGATGCAATGTAGGATATATTGGACTGACTAGGCTTTTCTGATCGCACCCTTCTACTCATGTGTTTACCTAGCTTCACTGGAAGTAGGAATCCCATCATGAAATTTACAGTTATTAATTTTATGCAGCACAGCATGTCCCTATATATTAGCTTTGGGATGTGGTAGGACAAAAATTACCACACCACTCTCTTCGTCAGGACCTCTCTGACACACGGTGTGGGTTTGAACAAGATCTGAAGAGGTCACATATTTCACCCAAATAAACACTAAGGGGTACCCCTTTGTGTTTTTTCAGACTAAATTATTGACCGTCTCAGATTTCTTCCAAACTCACGATGTTGATTAGGCAGGTCCTGACTTACACAAAGGTGTGATTATTTTTAGCCTATCTCATCCCAAAGCTGAGATATGAGGACAAACTTAACTGGGATTTTCTCTCAATAGGTTTATTGGTGTTGAATATATTGGAATTAAATTTATGAGCTTGTTATACGTCCAATAAAGCAAAATACAGATGCAATGTAGGATATATTGGACTGACTAGGCTTTTCTGATCGCACCCTTCTACTCATGTGTTTACCTAGCTTCACTGGAAGTAGGATTCCCATCATGAAATTTACAGTTATTAATTTTATGCAGCACAGCATGTCCCTATATCTTAGCTTTGGGATGTGGTAGGACAAAAATTACCACACCACTGTCTTCGTCAGGACCTCCCTGACACACGGTGTGGGTTTGAACAAGATCTGAAGAGGTCACATATTTCACCCAAAAAACACTAAGGGGTACCCCTTTGTGTTTTTTCAGACTAAATTTTTGACCGTCTCAGATTTCTTCCAAACTCACAATGTTCATTAGGCAGGTCCTGACTTACACAAAGGTGTGATTATTTTTAGCCTATCTCATCCCAAAGCTGAGATATGAGGACAAACTTAACTGGGATTTTCTCTCAATAGGTTTATTGGTGTTGAATATATTGGAATTAAATTTATGAGCTTGTTATACGTCCAATAAAGCAAAATACAGATGCAATGTAGGATATATTGGACTGACTAGGCTTTTCTGATCGCACCCTTCTACTCATGTGTTTACCTAGCTTCACTGGAAGTAGGATTCCCATCATGAAATTTACAGTTATTAATTTTATGCAGCACAGCATGTCCCTATATCTTAGCTTTGGGATGTGGTAGGACAAAAATTACCACACCACTGTCTTCGTCAGGACCTCCCTGACACACGGTGTGGGTTTGAACAAGATCTGAAGAGGTCACATATTTCACCCAAAAAACACTAAGGGGTACCCCTTTGTGTTTTTTCAGACTAAATTTTTGACCGTCTCAGATTTCTTCCAAACTCACAATGTTCATTAGGCAGGTCCTGACTTACACAAAGGTGTGATTATTTTTAGCCTATCTCATCCCAAAGCTGAGATATGAGGACAAACTTAACTGGGATTTTCTCTCAATAGGTTTATTGGTGTTGAATATATTGGAATTAAATTTATGAGCTTTTTATACATCCAATACAGCAAAATACAGATGCAATGTAGGATATATTGGACTGACTAGGCTTTTCTGATCGCACCCTTCTACTCATGTGTTTACCTAGCTTCACTGGAAGTAGGAATCCCATCATGAAATTTACAGTTATACAATTTATGCAGCACAACATGTCCCTATATCTCAGCTCTGGGATGTGGTAGGGCAACAATTACCACACCACTGTCTTCGTCAGGACCTCTCTGACACACGGTGTGTGTTTGAAGAAGATCTGAGGAGGTCACATATTTCACTCAAAAAAACACTAAGGGGTACCCCTTTGTGTTTTTTTAGACTAAATTTTTGACCATCTCAGATTTCTTCCAAACTCACGATGTTGATTAGGCAGGTCCTGACTTACACAAAGGTGTGATTATTTTCAGCCTATCTCATCCCAAAGCTGAGATATGAGGACAAACTTAACTGGGATTTTCTCTCAATAGGTTTATTGGTGTTGAATATATTGGAATTAAATTTATGAGCTTGTTATACGTCCAATAAAGCAAAATACAGATGCAATGTAGGATATATTGGACTGACTAGGCTTTTCTGATCGCACCCTTCTACTCATGTGTTTACCTAGCTTCACTGGAAGTAGGATTCCCATCATGAAATTTACAGTTATTAATTTTATGCAGCACAGCATGTCCCTATATCTTAGCTTTGGGATGTGGTAGGACAAAAATTACCACACCACTGTCTTCGTCAGGACCTCCCTGACACACGGTGTGGGTTTGAACAAGATCTGAAGAGGTCACATATTTCACCCAAAAAACACTAAGGGGTACCCCTTTGTGTTTTTTCAGACTAAATTATTGACCGTCTCAGATTTCTTCCAAACTCACGATGTTGATTAGGCAGGTCCTGACTTACACAAAGGTGTGATTATTTTTAGCCTATCTCATCCCAAAGCTGAGATATGAGGACAAACTTAACTGGGATTTTCTCTCAATAGGTTTATTGGTGTTGAATATATTGGAATTAAATTTATGAGCTTGTTATACGTCCAATAAAGCAAAATACAGATGCAATGTAGGATATATTGGACTGACTAGGCTTTTCTGATCGCACCCTTCTTCTCATGTGTTTACCTAGCTTCACTGGAAGTAGGATTCCCATCATGAAATTTACAGTTATACATTTTATGCAGCACAACATGTCCTTATATCTCAGCTCTGGGATGTGGTAGGGCAACAATTACCACACCACTGTCTTCGTCAGGACCTCCCTGACACACGGTGTGGGTTTGAACAAGATCTGAAGAGGTCACATATTTCACCCAAAAAAACACTAAGGGGTACCCCTTTGTGTTTTTTCAGACTAAATTTTTGACCGTCTCAGATTTCTTCTAAACTCACAATGTTCATTAGGCAGGTCCTGACTTACACAAAGGTGTGATTATTTTCAGCCTATCTCATCCCAAAGCTGAGATATGAGGACAAACTGAACTGGGATTTTCTCTCAATAGGTTTATTTGTGTTGAATATATTGGAATTAAATTCATGAGCTTTTTATACGTCCAATAAAGCAAAATACAGATGCAATGTAGGATGTATTGGACTGACTAGGCTTTTCTGATCGCACCCTTCTACTCATGTGTTTACCTAGCTTCACTGGAAGTAGGAATCCCATCATGAAATTTACAGTTATACATTTTATGCAGCACAACATGTCCCTATATCTCAGCTCTGGGATGTGGTAGGGCAACAATTACCACACCACTGTCTTCGTCAGGACCTCCCTGACACACGGTGTGGGTTTGAAGAAGATCTGAAGAGGTCACATATTTCACCCAAAAAAACTAAGGGGTACCCCTTTGTGTTTTTTTAGACTAAATTTTTGACCATCTCAGATTTCTTCCAAACTCACGATGTTGATTAGGCAGGTCCTGACTTACACAAAGGTGTGATTATTTTCAGCCTATCTCATCCCAAAGCTGAGATATGAGGACAAACTTAACTGGGATTTTCTCTCAATAGGTTTATTGGTGTTGAATATATTGGAATTAAATTTATGAGCTTGTTATACGTCCAATAAAGCAAAATACAGATGCAATGTAGGATATATTGGACTGACTAGGCTTTTCTGATCGCACCCTTCTACTCATGTGTTTACCTAGCTTCACTGGAAGTAGGATTCCCATCATGAAATTTACAGTTATTAATTTTATGCAGCACAGCATGTCCCTATATCTTAGCTTTGGGATGTGGTAGGACAAAAATTACCACACCACTGTCTTCGTCAGGACCTCCCTGACACACGGTGTGGGTTTGAACAAGATCTGAAGAGGTCACATATTTCACCCAAAAAACACTAAGGGGTACCCCTTTGTGTTTTTTCAGACTAAATTATTGACCGTCTCAGATTTCTTCCAAACTCACGATGTTGATTAGGCAGGTCCTGACTTACACAAAGGTGTGATTATTTTTAGCCTATCTCATCCCAAAGCTGAGATATGAGGACAAACTTAACTGGGATTTTCTCTCAATAGGTTTATTGGTGTTGAATATATTGGAATTAAATTTATGACCTTGTTATACGTCCAATAAAGCAAAATACAGATGCAATGTAGGATATATTGGACTGACTAGGCTTTTCTGATCGCACCCTTCTTCTCATGTGTTTACCTAGCTTCACTGGAAGTAGGATTCCCATCATGAAATTTACAGTTATACATTTTATGCAGCACAACATGTCCTTATATCTCAGCTCTGGGATGTGGTAGGGCAACAATTACCACACCACTGTCTTCGTCAGGACCTCCCTGACACACGGTGTGGGTTTGAACAAGATCTGAAGAGGTCACATATTTCACCCAAATAAACACTAAGGGGTACCCCTTTGTGTTTTTTCAGACTAAATTTTTGACCGTCTCAGGCTTCTTCCAAACTCACGATGTTGATTAGGCAGGTCCTGACTTACACAAAGGTGTGATTATTTTTAGCCTATCTCATCCCAAAGCTGAGATATGAGGACAAACTTAACTGGGATTTTCTCTCAATAGGTTTATTGGTGTTGAATATATTGGAATTAAATTTATGAGCTTGTTATACGTCCAATAAAGCAAAATACAGATGCAATGTAGGATATATTGGACTGACTAGGCTTTTCTGATCGCACCCTTCTACTCATGTGTTTACCTAGCTTCACTGGAAGTAGGATTCCCATCATGAAATTTACAGTTATTAATTTTATGCAGCACAGCATGTCCCTATATCTTAGCTTTGGGATGTGGTAGGACAAAAATTACCACACCACTGTCTTCGTCAGGACCTCCCTGACACACGGTGTGGGTTTGAACAAGATCTGAAGAGGTCACATATTTCACCCAAAAAACACTAAGGGGTACCCCTTTGTGTTTTTTCAGACTAAATTTTTGACCGTCTCAGATTTCTTCTAAACTCACAATGTTCATTAGGCAGGTCCTGACTTACACAAAGGTGTGATTATTTTCAGCCTATCTCATCCCAAAGCTGAGATATGAGGACAAACTGAACTGGGATTTTCTCTCAATAGGTTTATTGGTGTTGAATATATTGGAATTAAATTCATGAGCTTTTTATACGTCCAATAAAGCAAAATACAGATGCAATGTAGGATGTATTGGACTGACTAGGCTTTTCTGATCGCACCCTTCTACTCATGTGTTTACCTAGCTTCACTGGAAGTAGGAATCCCATCATGAAATTTACAGTTATACATTTTATGCAGCACAACATGTCCCTATATCTCAGCTCTGGGATGTGGTAGGGCAACAATTACCACACCACTGTCTTCGTCAGGACCTCCCTGACACACGGTGTGGGTTTGAAGAAGATCTGAAGAGGTCACATATTTCACCCAAAAAAACACTAAGGGGTACCCCTTTGTGTTTTTTTAGACTAAATTTTTGACCATCTCAGATTTCTTCCACACTCACGATGTTGATTAGGCAGGTCCTGACTTACACAAAGGTGTGATTATTTTCAGCCTATCTCATCCCAAAGCTGAGATATGAGGACAAACTTAACTGGGATTTTCTCTCAATAGGTTTATTGGTGTTGAATATATTGGAATTAAATTTATAAGCTTGTTATACGTCCAATAAAGCAAAATACAGATGCAATGTAGGATATATTGGACTGACTAGGCTTTTCTGATCGCACCCTTCTACTCATGTGTTTACCTAGCTTCACTGGAAGTAGGAATCCCATCATGAAATTTACAGTTATTAATTTTATGCAGCACAGCATGTCCCTATATATTAGCTTTGGGATGTGGTAGGACAAAAATTACCACACCACTCTCTTCGTCAGGACCTCTCTGACACACGGTGTGGGTTTGAACAAGATCTGAAGAGGTCACATATTTCACCCAAATAAACACTAAGGGGTACCCCTTTGTGTTTTTTCAGACTAAATTATTGACCGTCTCAGATTTCTTCCAAACTCACGATGTTGATTAGGCAGGTCCTGACTTACACAAAGGTGTGATTATTTTTAGCCTATCTCATCCCAAAGCTGAGATATGAGGACAAACTTAACTGGGATTTTCTCTCAATAGGTTTATTGGTGTTGAATATATTGGAATTAAATTTATGAGCTTGTTATACGTCCAATAAAGCAAAATACAGATGCAATGTAGGATATATTGGACTGACTAGGCTTTTCTGATCGCACCCTTCTACTCATGTGTTTACCTAGCTTCACTGGAAGTAGGATTCCCATCATGAAATTTACAGTTATTAATTTTATGCAGCACAGCATGTCCCTATATCTTAGCTTTGGGATGTGGTAGGACAAAAATTACCACACCACTGTCTTCGTCAGGACCTCCCTGACACACGGTGTGGGTTTGAACAAGATCTGAAGAGGTCACATATTTCACCCAAAAAACACTAAGGGGTACCCCTTTGTGTTTTTTCAGACTAAATTTTTGACCGTCTCAGATTTCTTCCAAACTCACAATGTTCATTAGGCAGGTCCTGACTTACACAAAGGTGTGATTATTTTTAGCCTATCTCATCCCAAAGCTGAGATATGAGGACAAACTTAACTGGGATTTTCTCTCAATAGGTTTATTGGTGTTGAATATATTGGAATTAAATTTATGAGCTTTTTATACATCCAATACAGCAAAATACAGATGCAATGTAGGATATATTGGACTGACTAGGCTTTTCTGATCGCACCCTTCTACTCATGTGTTTACCTAGCTTCACTGGAAGTAGGAATCCCATCATGAAATTTACAGTTATTAATTTTATGCAGCACAGCATGTCCCTATATCTTAGCTTTGGGATGTGGTAGGACAAAAATTACCACACCACTGTCTTCGTCAGGACCTCTCTGACACACGGTGTGTGTTTGAAGAAGATCTGAGGAGGTCACATATTTCACTCAAAAAAACACTAAGGGGTACCCCTTTGTGTTTTTTTAGACTAAATTTTTGACCGTCTCAGATGTCTTCCAAACTCACGATGTTCATTAGGCAGGTCCTGACTTACACAAAGGTGTGATTATTTTCAGCCTATCTCATCCCAAAGCTGAGATATGAGGACAAACTGAACTGGGATTTTCTCTCAATAGGTTTATTGGTGTTGAATATATTGGAATTGAATTCGTGAGCTTTTTATACGTCCAATAAAGCAAAATACAGATGCATTGTAGGATATATTGGACTGACTAGGCTTTTCTGATCGCACCCTTCTACTCATGTGTTTACCTAGCTTCACTGGAAGTAGGAATCCCATCATGAAATTTACAGTTATACAATTTATGCAGCACAACATGTCCCTATATCTCAGCTCTGGGATGTGGTAGGGCAACAATTACCACACCACTGTCTTCGTCAGGACCTCTCTGACACACGGTGTGTGTTTGAAGAAGATCTGAGGAGGTCACATATTTCACTCAAAAAAACACTAAGGGGTACCCCTTTGTGTTTTTTTAGACTAAATTTTTGACCATCTCAGATTTCTTCCAAACTCACGATGTTGATTAGGCAGGTCCTGACTTACACAAAGGTGTGATTATTTTCAGCCTATCTCATCCCAAAGCTGAGATATGAGGACAAACTTAACTAGGATTTTCTCTCAATAGGTTTATTGGTGTTGAATATATTGGAATTAAATTTATGAGCTTGTTATACGTCCAATAAAGCAAAATACAGATGCAATGTAGGATATATTGGACTGACTAGGCTTTTCTGATCGCACCCTTCTACTCATGTGTTTACCTAGCTTCACTGGAAGTAGGAATCCCATCATGAAATTTACAGTTATACATTTTATGCAGCACAACATGTCCTTATATCTCAGCTCTGGGATGTGGTAGGGCAACAATTACCACACCACTGTCTTCGTCAGGACCTCCCTGACACACGGTGTGGGTTTGAACAAGATCTGAAGAGGTCACATATTTCACCCAAATAAACACTAAGGGGTACCCCTTTGTGTTTTTTCAGACTAAATTTTTGACCGTCTCAGATTTCTTCCAAACTCACGATGTTGATTAGGCAGGTCCTGACTTACACAAAGGTGTGATTATTTTTAGCCTATCTCATCCCAAAGCTGAGATATGAGGACAAACTTAACTGGGATTTTCTCTCAATAGGTTTATTGGTGTTGAATATATTGGAATTAAATTTATGAGCTTGTTATACGTCCAATAAAGCAAAATACAGATGCAATGTAGGATATATTGGACTGACTAGGCTTTTCTGATCGCACCCTTCTACTCATGTGTTTACCTAGCTTCACTGGAAGTAGGATTCCCATCATGAAATTTACAGTTATTAATTTTATGCAGCACAGCATGTCCCTATATCTTAGCTTTGGGATGTGGTAGGACAAAAATTACCACACCACTGTCTTCGTCAGGACCTCCCTGACACACGGTGTGGGTTTGAACAAGATCTGAAGAGGTCACATATTTCACCCAAAAAACACTAAGGGGTACCCCTTTGTGTTTTTTCAGACTAAATTTTTGACCGTCTCAGATTTCTTCTAAACTCACAATGTTCATTAGGCAGGTCCTGACTTACACAAAGGTGTGATTATTTTCAGCCTATCTCATCCCAAAGCTGAGATATGAGGACAAACTGAACTGGGATTTTCTCTCAATAGGTTTATTGGTGTTGAATATATTGGAATTAAATTCATGAGCTTTTTATACGTCCAATAAAGCAAAATACAGATGCAATGTAGGATGTATTGGACTGACTAGGCTTTTCTGATCGCACCCTTCTACTCATGTGTTTACCTAGCTTCACTGGAAGTAGGAATCCCATCATGAAATTTACAGTTATACATTTTATGCAGCACAACATGTCCCTATATCTCAGCTCTGGGATGTGGTAGGGCAACAATTACCACACCACTGTCTTCGTCAGGACCTCCCTGACACACGGTGTGGGTTTGAAGAAGATCTGAAGAGGTCACATATTTCACCCAAAAAAACACTAAGGGGTACCCCTTTGTGTTTTTTTAGAATAAATTTTTGACCATCTCAGATTTCTTCCACACTCACGATGTTGATTAGGCAGGTCCTGACTTACACAAAGGTGTGATTATTTTCAGCCTATCTCATCCCAAAGCTGAGATATGAGGACAAACTTAACTGGGATTTTCTCTCAATAGGTTTATTGGTGTTGAATATATTGGAATTAAATTTATAAGCTTGTTATACGTCCAATAAAGCAAAATACAGATGCAATGTAGGATATATTGGACTGACTAGGCTTTTCTGATCGCACCCTTCTACTCATGTGTTTACCTAGCTTCACTGGAAGTAGGAATCCCATCATGAAATTTACAGTTATACATTTTATGCAGCACAACATGTCCTTATATCTCAGCTCTGGGATGTGGTAGGGCAACAATTACCACACCACTGTCTTCGTCAGGACCTCCCTGACACACGGTGTGGGTTTGAACAAGATCTGAAGAGGTCACATATTTCACCCAAATAAACACTAAGGGGTACCCCTTTGTGTTTTTTCAGACTAAATTTTTGACCGTCTCAGATTTCTTCCAAACTCACGATGTTGATTAGGCAGGTCCTGACTTACACAAAGGTGTGATTATTTTTAGCCTATCTCATCCCAAAGCTGAGATATGAGGACAAACTTAACTGGGATTTTCTCTCAATAGGTTTATTGGTGTTGAATATATTGGAATTAAATTTATGAGCTTGTTATACGTCCAATAAAGCAAAATACAGATGCAATGTAGGATATATTGGACTGACTAGGCTTTTCTGATCGCACCCTTCTACTCATGTGTTTACCTAGCTTCACTGGAAGTAGGATTCCCATCATGAAATTTACAGTTATTAATTTTATGCAGCACAGCATGTCCCTATATCTTAGCTTTGGGATGTGGTAGGACAAAAATTACCACACCACTGTCTTCGTCAGGACCTCCCTGACACACGGTGTGGGTTTGAACAAGATCTGAAGAGGTCACATATTTCACCCAAAAAACACTAAGGGGTACCCCTTTGTGTTTTTTCAGACTAAATTTTTGACCGTCTCAGATTTCTTCTAAACTCACAATGTTCATTAGGCAGGTCCTGACTTACACAAAGGTGTGATTATTTTCAGCCTATCTCATCCCAAAGCTGAGATATGAGGACAAACTGAACTGGGATTTTCTCTCAATAGGTTTATTGGTGTTGAATATATTGGAATTAAATTCATGAGCTTTTTATACGTCCAATAAAGCAAAATACAGATGCAATGTAGGATGTATTGGACTGACTAGGCTTTTCTGATCGCACCCTTCTACTCATGTGTTTACCTAGCTTCACTGGAAGTAGGAATCCCATCATGAAATTTACAGTTATACATTTTATGCAGCACAACATGTCCCTATATCTCAGCTCTGGGATGTGGTAGGGCAACAATTACCACACCACTGTCTTCGTCAGGACCTCCCTGACACACGGTGTGGGTTTGAAGAAGATCTGAAGAGGTCACATATTTCACCCAAAAAAACACTAAGGGGTACCCCTTTGTGTTTTTTTAGAATAAATTTTTGACCATCTCAGATTTCTTCCACACTCACGATGTTGATTAGGCAGGTCCTGACTTACACAAAGGTGTGATTATTTTCAGCCTATCTCATCCCAAAGCTGAGATATGAGGACAAACTTAACTGGGATTTTCTCTCAATAGGTTTATTGGTGTTGAATATATTGGAATTAAATTTATAAGCTTGTTATACGTCCAATAAAGCAAAATACAGATGCAATGTAGGATATATTGGACTGACTAGGCTTTTCTGATCGCACCCTTCTACTCATGTGTTTACCTAGCTTCACTGGAAGTAGGAATCCCATCATGAAATTTACAGTTATTAATTTTATGCAGCACAGCATGTCCCTATATATTAGCTTTGGGATGTGGTAGGACAAAAATTACCACACCACTCTCTTCGTCAGGACCTCTCTGACACACGGTGTGGGTTTGAACAAGATCTGAAGAGGTCACATATTTCACCCAAAAAACACTAAGGGGTACCCCTTTGTGTTTTTTCAGACTAAATTTTTGACCGTCTCAGATTTCTTCCAAACTCACGATGTTGATTAGGCAGGTCCTGACTTACACAAAGGTGTGATTATTTCCAGCCTATCTCATCCCAAAGCTGAGATATGAGGTCTAACGTAAGTGGGATTTTCTCTCAATAGGTTTATTTGTGTTGAATATATTGGAATTAAATTTATGAGCTTGTTATACATCCAATAAAGAAAAATACAGATGCAATGTAGGATATATTGGACTGACTAGGCTTTTCTGATCGCACCCTTCTTCTCATGTGTTTATCTAGCTTCACTGTAAGTAGGAATCCCATCATGAAATTTACAGTTATTAATTTTATGCAGCACAGCATGTCCCTATATCTTAGCTTTGGGATGTGGTAGGGCAAAAATTACCACACCACTGTTTTCGTCAGGACCTCTCTGACACACGGTGTGGGTTTGAAGAAGAGCTGAGGAGGTCACATATTTCACCCAAAAAAACACTAAGAGGTACCCCTTTGTGTTTTTTTAGACTAAATTTTTGACCGTCTCAGATTTCTTCCAAACTCACGATGTTGATTAGGCAGGTCCTGACTTACACAAAGGTGTGATTATTTTCAGCCTAACTCATCCCAAAGCTGAGATATGAGGACAAACTTAACCGGGATTTTCTCTCAATAGGTTTATTGGTGTTGAATATATTGGAATTAAATTTATGAGCTTGTTATACATCCAATAAAGAAAAATACAGATGCAATGTAGGATATATTGGACTGACTAGGCTTTTCTGATCGCACCCTTCTACTCATGTGTTTACCTAGCTTCACTGGAAGTAGGAATCCCATCATGAAATTTACAGTTATTAATTTTATGCAGCACAGCATGTCCCTATATCTTAGCTTTGGGATGTGGTAGGACAAAAATTACCACACCACTGTCTTCTTCAGGACCTCCCTGACACACGGTGTGGGTTTGAACAAGATCTGAAGAGGTCACATATTTCACCCAAAAAAACACTAAGAGGTACCCCTTTGTGTTTTTTTAGACTAAATTTTTGACCATCTCAGATTTCTTCCAAACTCACGATGTTGATTAGGCAGGTCCTGACTTACACAAAGGTGTGATTATTTTCAGCCTATCTCGTCCCAAAGCTGAGATATGAGGACAAACTTAACTGGGATTTTCTCTTAATAGGTTTATTGGTGTTGAATATATTGGAATTAAATTCATGAGCTTTTTATACGTCCAATAAAGCAAAATACAGATGCAATGTAGGATATATTGGACTGACTAGGCTTTTCTGATCGCACCCTTCTACTCATGTGTTTACCTAGCTTCACTGGAAGTAGGATTCCCATCATGAAATTTACAGTTATTAATTTTATGCAGCACAGCATGTCCCTATATCTTAGCTTTGGGATGTGGTAGGGCAACAATTACCACACCACTGTCTTCGTCAGGACCTCTCTGACACACGGTGTGGGTTTGAAGAAGATCTGAAGAGGTCACATATTTCACCAAAAAAAACACTAAGGGGTACCCCTTTGTGTTTTTTTAGACTAAATTTTTGACCATCTCAGATATCTTCCAAACTCACGATGTTGATTAGGCAGGTCCTGACTTACACAAAGGTGTGATTTTTTTTAGCCTATCTCATCCTAAAGCTGAGATATGAGGACTAACTTAACTGGGATTTTCTCTCAATAGGTTTATTGGTGTTGAATATATTGGAAATAAATTTATGAGCTTGTTATACGTCCAATAAAGCAAAATACAGATGCAATGTAGGATATATTGGACTGACTAGGCTTTTCTGATCGCACCCTTCTACTCATGTGTTTACCTAGCTTCACAGGAAGTAGGAATCCCATCATGAAATTTACAGTTATACATTTTATGCAGCACAACATGTCCCTATATCTTAGCTTTGGGATGTGGTAGGGCAACAATTACCACACCATTGCCTTCGTCAGGACCTCTCTGACACACGGTGTGGGTTTGAAGAAGATCTGAAGAGGTCACATATTTCACCCAATAAAACACTAAGGGGTACCCCTTTGTGTTTTTTTAGAATAAATTTTTGACCATCTCAGATTTCTTCCAAACTCACGATGTTGATTAGGCAGGTCCTGACTTACACAAAGGTGTGATTATTTTCAGCCTATCTCATCCCAAAGCTGAGATATGAGGACAAACTTAACTGGGATTTTCTCTCAATAGGTTTATTGGTGTTGAATATATTGGAATTAAATTTATGAGCTTGTTATACGTCCAATAAAGCAAAATACAGATGCAATGTAGGATATATTGGACTAACTAGGCTTTTCTGATCGCACCCTTCTACTCATGTGTTTACCTAGCTTCACTGGAAGTAGGAATCCCATCATGAAATTTACAGTTATTAATTTTATGCAGCACAGCATGTCCCTATATCTTAGCTTTGGGATGTGGTAGGACAAAAATTACCACACCACTGTCTTCGTCAGGACCTCCCTGACACACGGTGTGGGTTTGAACAAGATCTGAAGAGGTCACATATTTCACCCAAAAAACACTAAGGGGTACCCCTTTGTGTTTTTTCAGACTAAATTTTTGACCGTCTCAGATTTCTTCCAAACTCACAATGTTCATTAGGCAGGTCCTGACTTACACAAAGGTGTGATTATTTTCAGCCTATCTCATCCCAAAGCTGAGATATGAGGACACACTGAACTGGGATTTTCTCTCAATAGGTTTATTGGTGTTGAATATATTGGAATTAAATTCATGAGCTTTTTATACGTCCAATAAAGCAAAATACAGATGCAATGTAGGATGTATTGGACTGACTAGGCTTTTCTGATCGCACCCTTCTACTCATGTGTTTACCTAGCTTCACTGGAAGTAGGAATCCCATCATGAAATTTACAGTTATACATTTTATGCAGCACAACATGTCCCTATATCTCAGCTCTGGGATGTGGTAGGGCAACAATTACCACACCACTGTCTTCGTCAGGACCTCCCTGACACACGGTGTGGGTTTGAAGAAGATCTGAAGAGGTCACATATTTCACCCAAAAAAACACTAAGAGGTACCCCTTTGTGTTTTTTTAGACTAAATTTTTGACCGTCTCAGATTTCTTCCAAACTCACGATGTTGATTAGGCAGGTCCTGACTTACACAAAGGTGTGATTATTTTCAGCCTAACTCATCCCAAAGCTGAGATATGAGGACAAACTTAACCGGGATTTTCTCTCAATAGGTTTATTGGTGTTGAATATATTGGAATTAAATTTATGAGCTTGTTATACATCCAATAAAGAAAAATACAGATGCAATGTAGGATATATTGGACTGACTAGGCTTTTCTGATCGCACCCTTCTACTCATGTGTTTACCTAGCTTCACTGGAAGTAGGAATCCCATCATGAAATTTACAGTTATTAATTTTATGCAGCACAGCATGTCCCTATATCTTAGCTTTGGGATGTGGTAGGACAAAAATTACCACACCACTGTCTTCTTCAGGACCTCCCTGACACACGGTGTGGGTTTGAACAAGATCTGAAGAGGTCACATATTTCACCCAAAAAAACACTAAGAGGTACCCCTTTGTGTTTTTTTAGACTAAATTTTTGACCATCTCAGATTTCTTCCAAACTCACGATGTTGATTAGGCAGGTCCTGACTTACACAAAGGTGTGATTATTTTCAGCCTATCTCGTCCCAAAGCTGAGATATGAGGACAAACTTAACTGGGATTTTCTCTTAATAGGTTTATTGGTGTTGAATATATTGGAATTAAATTCATGAGCTTTTTATACGTCCAATAAAGCAAAATACAGATGCAATGTAGGATATATTGGACTGACTAGGCTTTTCTGATCGCACCCTTCTACTCATGTGTTTACCTAGCTTCACTGGAAGTAGGATTCCCATCATGAAATTTACAGTTATTAATTTTATGCAGCACAGCATGTCCCTATATCTTAGCTTTGGGATGTGGTAGGGCAACAATTACCACACCACTGTCTTCGTCAGGACCTCTCTGACACACGGTGTGGGTTTGAAGAAGATCTGAAGAGGTCACATATTTCACCAAAAAAAACACTAAGGGGTACCCCTTTGTGTTTTTTTAGACTAAATTTTTGACCATCTCAGATATCTTCCAAACTCACGATGTTGATTAGGCAGGTCCTGACTTACACAAAGGTGTGATTTTTTTTAGCCTATCTCATCCTAAAGCTGAGATATGAGGACTAACTTAACTGGGATTTTCTCTCAATAGGTTTATTGGTGTTGAATATATTGGAAATAAATTTATGAGCTTGTTATACGTCCAATAAAGCAAAATACAGATGCAATGTAGGATATATTGGACTGACTAGGCTTTTCTGATCGCACCCTTCTACTCATGTGTTTACCTAGCTTCACAGGAAGTAGGAATCCCATCATGAAATTTACAGTTATACATTTTATGCAGCACAACATGTCCCTATATCTTAGCTTTGGGATGTGGTAGGGCAACAATTACCACACCATTGCCTTCGTCAGGACCTCTCTGACACACGGTGTGGGTTTGAAGAAGATCTGAAGAGGTCACATATTTCACCCAATAAAACACTAAGGGGTACCCCTTTGTGTTTTTTTAGAATAAATTTTTGACCATCTCAGATTTCTTCCAAACTCACGATGTTGATTAGGCAGGTCCTGACTTACACAAAGGTGTGATTATTTTCAGCCTATCTCATCCCAAAGCTGAGATATGAGGACAAACTTAACTGGGATTTTCTCTCAATAGGTTTATTGGTGTTGAATATATTGGAATTAAATTTATGAGCTTGTTATACGTCCAATAAAGCAAAATACAGATGCAATGTAGGATATATTGGACTAACTAGGCTTTTCTGATCGCACCCTTCTACTCATGTGTTTACCTAGCTTCACTGGAAGTAGGAATCCCATCATGAAATTTACAGTTATTAATTTTATGCAGCACAGCATGTCCCTATATCTTAGCTTTGGGATGTGGTAGGACAAAAATTACCACACCACTGTCTTCGTCAGGACCTCCCTGACACACGGTGTGGGTTTGAACAAGATCTGAAGAGGTCACATATTTCACCCAAAAAACACTAAGGGGTACCCCTTTGTGTTTTTTCAGACTAAATTTTTGACCGTCTCAGATTTCTTCCAAACTCACAATGTTCATTAGGCAGGTCCTGACTTACACAAAGGTGTGATTATTTTCAGCCTATCTCATCCCAAAGCTGAGATATGAGGACACACTGAACTGGGATTTTCTCTCAATAGGTTTATTGGTGTTGAATATATTGGAATTAAATTCATGAGCTTTTTATACGTCCAATAAAGCAAAATACAGATGCAATGTAGGATGTATTGGACTGACTAGGCTTTTCTGATCGCACCCTTCTACTCATGTGTTTACCTAGCTTCACTGGAAGTAGGAATCCCATCATGAAATTTACAGTTATACATTTTATGCAGCACAACATGTCCCTATATCTCAGCTCTGGGATGTGGTAGGGCAACAATTACCACACCACTGTCTTCGTCAGGACCTCCCTGACACACGGTGTGGGTTTGAAGAAGATCTGAAGAGGTCACATATTTCACCCAAAAAAACACTAAGGGGTACCCCTTTGTGTTTTTTTAGACTAAATTTTTGACCATCTCAGATTTCTTCCACACTCACGATGTTGATTAGGCAGGTCCTGACTTACACAAAGGTGTGATTATTTTCAGCCTATCTCATCCCAAAGCTGAGATATGAGGACAAACTTAACTGGGATTTTCTCTCAATAGGTTTATTGGTGTTGAATATATTGGAATTAAATTTATAAGCTTGTTATACGTCCAATAAAGCAAAATACAGATGCAATGTAGGATATATTGGACTGACTAGGCTTTTCTGATCGCACCCTTCTACTCATGTGTTTACCTAGCTTCACTGGAAGTAGGAATCCCATCATGAAATTTACAGTTATTAATTTTATGCAGCACAGCATGTCCCTATATATTAGCTTTGGGATGTGGTAGGACAAAAATTACCACACCACTCTCTTCGTCAGGACCTCTCTGACACACGGTGTGGGTTTGAACAAGATCTGAAGAGGTCACATATTTCACCCAAAAAACACTAAGGGGTACCCCTTTGTGTTTTTTCAGACTAAATTTTTGACCGTCTCAGATTTCTTCCAAACTCACGATGTTGATTAGGCAGGTCCTGACTTACACAAAGGTGTGATTATTTCCAGCCTATCTCATCCCAAAGCTGAGATATGAGGTCTAACGTAAGTGGGATTTTCTCTCAATAGGTTTATTTGTGTTGAATATATTGGAATTAAATTTATGAGCTTGTTATACATCCAATAAAGAAAAATACAGATGCAATGTAGGATATATTGGACTGACTAGGCTTTTCTGATCGCACCCTTCTTCTCATGTGTTTACCTAGCTTCACTGTAAGTAGGAATCCCATCATGAAATTTACAGTTATTAATTTTATGCAGCACAGCATGTCCCTATATCTTAGCTTTGGGATGTGGTAGGGCAAAAATTACCACACCACTGTTTTCGTCAGGACCTCTCTGACACACGGTGTGGGTTTGAAGAAGAGCTGAGGAGGTCACATATTTCACCCAAAAAAACACTAAGAGGTACCCCTTTGTGTTTTTTTAGACTAAATTTTTGACCGTCTCAGATTTCTTCCAAACTCACGATGTTGATTAGGCAGGTCCTGACTTACACAAAGGTGTGATTATTTTCAGCCTAACTCATCCCAAAGCTGAGATATGAGGACAAACTTAACCGGGATTTTCTCTCAATAGGTTTATTGGTGTTGAATATATAGGAATTAAATTTATGAGCTTGTTATACATCCAATAAAGCAAAATACAGATGCAATGTAGGATATATTGGACTGACTAGGCTTTTCTGATCGCACCCTTCTACTCATGTGTTTACCTAGCTTCACTGGAAGTAGGAATCCCATCATGAAATTTACAGTTATTAATTTTATGCAGCACAGCATGTCCCTATATCTTAGCTTTGGGATGTGGTAGGACAAAAATTACCACACCACTGTCTTCTTCAGGACCTCCCTGACACACGGTGTGGGTTTGAACAAGATCTGAAGAGGTCACATATTTCACCCAAAAAACAGTAAGGGGTACCCCTTTGTGTTTTTTCAGACTAAATTTTTGACCGTCTCAGATTTCTTCCAAACTCACAATGTTCATTAGGCAGGTCCTGACTTACACAAAGGTGTGATTATTTTCAGCCTATCTCATCCCAAAGCTGAGATATGAGGACACACTGAACTGGGATTTTCTCTCAATAGGTTTATTGGTGTTGAATATATTGGAATTAAATTCATGAGCTTTTTATACGTCCAATAAAGCAAAATACAGATGCAATGTAGGATATATTGGACTGACTAGGCTTTTCTGATCGCACCCTTCTACTCATGTGTTTACCTAGCTTCACAGGAAGTAGGAATCCCATCATGAAATTTACAGTTATTAATTTTATGCAGCAAAGCATGTCCCTATATCTTAGCTTTGGGATGTGGTAGGACAAAAATTACCACACCACTGTTTTCGTCAGGACCTCTCTGACACACGGTGTGGGTTTGAAGAAGAGCTGAGGAGGTCACATATTTAACCCAAAAAAACACTAAGAGGTACCCCTTTGTGTTTTTTTAGACTAAATTTTTGACCATCTCAGATTTCTTCCAAACTCACGATGTTGATTAGGCAGGTCCTGACTTACACAAAGGTGTGATTATTTTCAGCCTATCTCGTCCCAAAGCTGAGATATGAGGACAAACTTAACTGGGATTTTCTCTTAATAGGTTTATTGGTGTTGAATATATTGGAATTAAATTTATGAGCTTTTTATACATCCAATAAAGCAAAATACAGTTGCAATGTAGGATATATTGGACTGACTAGGCTATTCTGATCGCACCCTTCTACTCATGTGTTTACCTAGCTTCACTGGAAGTAGGAATCCCATCATGAAATTTACAGTTATTAATTTTATGCAGCACAGCATGTCCCTATATCTTAGCTTTGGGATGTGGTAGGACAAAAATTACCACACCACTGTCTTCGTCAGGACCTCCCTGACACACGGTGTGGGTTTGAACAAGATCTGAAGAGGTCACATATTTCACCCAAAAAAACACTAAGGGGTACCCCTTTGTGTTTTTTCAGACTAAATTTTTGACCGTCTCAGATTTCTTCCAAACTCACGATGTTGATTAGGCAGGTCCTGACTTACACAAAGGTGTGATTATTTCCAGCCTATCTCATCCCAAAGCTGAGATATGAGGTCTAACGTAAGTGGGATTTTCTCTCAATAGGTTTATTTGTGTTGAATATATTGGAATTAAATTTATGAGCTTGTTATACATCCAGTAAAGAAAAATACAGATGCAATGTAGGATATATTGGACTGACTAGGCTTTTCTGATCGCACCCTTCTTCTCATGTGTTTACCTAGCTTCACTGTAAGTAGCAATCCCATCATGAAATTTACAGTTATTAATTTTATGCAGCACAGCATGTCCCTATATCTTAGCTTTGGGATGTGGTAGGGCAAAAATTACCACACCACTGTTTTCGTCAGGACCTCTCTGACACACGGTGTGGGTTTGAAGAAGAGCTGAGGAGGTTACATATTTCACCCAAAAAAACACTAAGAGGTACCCCTTTGTGTTTTTTTAGACTAAATTTTTGACCATCTCAGATTTCTTCCAAACTCACGATGTTCATTAGGCAGGTCCTGACTTACACAAAGGTGTGATTATTTTCAGCCTATCTCGTCCCAAAGCTGAGATATGAGGACAAACTTAACTGGGATTTTCTCTTAATAGGTATGTTGGTGTTGAATATATTGGAATTAAATTTATGAGCTTTTTATACGTCCAATAAAGAAAAATACAGATGCAATGTAGGATGTATTGGACTGACTAGGCTTTTCTGATTGCACCCTTCTACTCATGTGTTTACCTAGCTTCACTGGAAGTAGGAATCCCATCATGAAATTTACAGTTATACATTTTATGCAGCACAGCATGTCCCTATAATTTAGCTTTGGGATGTGGTAGGGCAACAATTACCACACCACTGTCTTCGTCAGGACCTCCCTGACACACGGTGTGGGATTGAACAAGATCTGAAGAGGTCACATATTTCACCCAAAAAAACACTAAGGGGTACCCCTTTGTGTTTTTTCAGTCTAAATTTTTGACCGTCTCAGATTTCTTCCAAACTCACGATGTTCATTAGGCAGGTCCTGACTTACACAAAGGTGTGATTATTTTCAGCCCATCTCATCCCAAAGCTGAGATATGAGGACAAACTTAACTGGGATTTTCTCTCAATAGGTTTATTGGTGTTGAATATATTGGAATTAAATTCATGAGCTTTTTATACGTCCAATAAAGCAAAATACAGATGCAATGTAGGATATATTGGACTGACTAGGCTTTTCTGATCGCACCCTTCTACTCATGTGTTTACCTAGCTTCACTGGAAGTAGGAATCCCATCATGAAATTTACAGTTATACATTTTATGCAGCACAACATGTCCCTATATCTCAGCTCTGGGATGTGGTAGGGCAACAATTACCACACCACTGTCTTCGTCAGGACCTCTCTGACACACGGTGTGGGTTTGAAGAAGATCTGAAGAGGTCACATATTTCACCAAAAAAAACACTAAGGGGTACCCCTTTGTGTTTTTTTAGACTAAATTTTTGACCATCTCAGATTTCTTCCAAACTCACAATGTTGATTAGGCAGGTCCTGACTTACACAAAGGTGTGATTATTTTTAGCCTATCTCATCCTAAAGCTGAGATATGAGGACTAACTTAACTGGGATTTTCTCTCAATAGGTTTATTGGTGTTGAATATATTGGAATTAAATTCATGAGCTTGTTATACGTCCAATAAAGCAAAATACAGATGCAATGTAGGATATATTGGACTGACTAGGCTTTTCTGATCGCACCCTTCTACTCATGTGTTTACCTAGCTTCACAGGAAGTAGGAATCCCATCATGAAATTTACAGTTATTAATTTTATGCAGCAAAGCATGTCCCTATATCTTAGCTTTGGGATGTGGTAGGACAAAAAATACCACACCACTGTTTTCGTCAGGACCTCTCTGACACACGGTGTGGGTTTGAAGAAGAGCTGAGGAGGTCACATATTTAACCCAAAAAAACACTAAGAGGTACCCCTTTGTGTTTTTTTAGACTAAATTTTTGACCATCTCAGATTTCTTCCAAACTCACGATGTTGATTAGGCAGGTCCTGACTTACACAAAGGTGTGATTATTTTCAGCCTATCTCGTCCCAAAGCTGAGATATGAGGACAAACTTAACTGGGATTTTCTCTTAATAGGTTTATTGGTGTTGAATATATTGGAATTAAATTTATGAGCTTTTTATACATCCAATAAAGCAAAATACAGATGCAATGTAGGATATATTGGACTGACTAGGCTATTCTGATCGCACCCTTCTACTCATGTGTTTACCTAGCTTCACTGGAAGTAGGAATCCCATCATGAAATTTACAGTTATTAATTTTATGCAGCACAGCATGTCCCTATATCTTAGCTTTGGGATGTGGTAGGACAAAAATTACCACACCACTGTCTTCGTCAGGACCTCCCTGACACACGGTGTGGGTTTGAACAAGATCTGAAGAGGTCACATATTTCACTCAAAAAAACACTAAGGGGTACCCCTTTGTGTTTTTTTAGACTAAATTTTTGACCGTCTCAGATTTCTTCCAAACTCACGATGTTGATTAGGCAGGTCCTGACTTACACAAAGGTGTGATTATTTTCAGCCTAACTCATCCCAAAGCTGAGATATGAGGACAAACTTAACTGGGATTTTCTCTCAATAGGTTTATTTGTGTTGAATATATTGGAATTAAATTTATGAGCTTGTTTTACGTCCAATAAAGCAAAATACAGATGCAATGTAGGATATATTGGACTGACTAGGCTTTTCTGATCGCACCCTTCTACTCATGTGTTTACCTAGCTTCACTGGAAGTAGGAATCCCATCATGAAATTTACAGTTATACATTTTATGCAGCACAACATGTCCCTATATATTAGCTTTGGGATGTGGTAGGGCAACAATTACCACACCATTGTCTTCGTCAGGACCTCTCTGACACACGGTGTGGGTTTGAAGAAGATCTGAGGAGGTCACATATTTCACTCAAAAAAACACTAAGGGGTACCCCTTTGTGTTTTTTTAGACTAAATTTTTGACCATCTCAGATTTCTTCCAAACTCACGATGTTGATTAGGCAGGTCCTGACTTACACAAAGGTGTGATTATTTTCAGCCTATCTCATCCCAAAGCTGAGATATGAGGACAAACTGAACTGGGAATTTCTCTCAATAGGTTTATTGGTGTTGAATATATTGGAATTAAATTCATGAGCTTTTTATACGTCCAATAAAGCAAAATACAGATGCAATGTAGGATATATTGGACTGACTAGGTTTTTCTGATCGCACCCTTCTACTCATGTGTTTACCTAGCTTCACTGGAAGTAGGAATCCCATCATGAAATTTACAGTTATACATTTTATGCAGCACAACATGTCCCTATATCTCAGCTCTGTGATGTGGTAGGGCAACAATTACCACACCACTGTCTTCGTCAGGACCTCTCTGACACACGGTGTGGGTTTGAAGAAGATCTGAAGAGGTCACATATTTCACCAAAAAAAACACTAAGGGGTACCCCTTTGTGTTTTTTTAGACTAAATTTTTGACCATCTCAGATTTCTTCCAAACTCACAATGTTGATTAGGCAGGTCCTGACTTACACAAAGGTGTGATTATTTTTAGCCTATCTCATCCTAAAGCTGAGATATGAGGACTAACTTAACTGGGATTTTCTCTCAATAGGTTTATTGGTGTTGAATATATTGGAATTAAATTCATGAGCTTGTTATACGTCCAATAAAGCAAAATACAGATGCAATGTAGGATATATTGGACTGACTAGGCTTTTCTGATCGCACCCTTCTACTCATGTGTTTACCTAGCTTCACAGGAAGTAGGAATCCCATCATGAAATTTACAGTTATTAATTTTATGCAGCAAAGCATGTCCCTATATCTTAGCTTTGGGATGTGGTAGGACAAAAAATACCACACCACTGTTTTCGTCAGGACCTCTCTGACACACGGTGTGGGTTTGAAGAAGAGCTGAGGAGGTCACATATTTAACCCAAAAAAACACTAAGAGGTACCCCTTTGTGTTTTTTTAGACTAAATTTTTGACCATCTCAGATTTCTTCCAAACTCACGATGTTGATTAGGCAGGTCCTGACTTACACAAAGGTGTGATTATTTTCAGCCTATCTCGTCCCAAAGCTGAGATATGAGGACAAACTTAACTGGGATTTTCTCTTAATAGGTTTATTGGTGTTGAATATATTGGAATTAAATTTATGAGCTTTTTATACATCCAATAAAGCAAAATACAGATGCAATGTAGGATATATTGGACTGACTAGGCTATTCTGATCGCACCCTTCTACTCATGTGTTTACCTAGCTTCACTGGAAGTAGGAATCCCATCATGAAATTTACAGTTATTAATTTTATGCAGCACAGCATGTCCCTATATCTTAGCTTTGGGATGTGGTAGGACAAAAATTACCACACCACTGTCTTCGTCAGGACCTCCCTGACACACGGTGTGGGTTTGAACAAGATCTGAAGAGGTCACATATTTCACTCAAAAAAACACTAAGGGGTACCCCTTTGTGTTTTTTTAGACTAAATTTTTGACCGTCTCAGATTTCTTCCAAACTCACGATGTTGATTAGGCAGGTCCTGACTTACACAAAGGTGTGATTATTTTCAGCCTAACTCATCCCAAAGCTGAGATATGAGGACAAACTTAACTGGGATTTTCTCTCAATAGGTTTATTTGTGTTGAATATATTGGAATTAAATTTATGAGCTTGTTTTACGTCCAATAAAGCAAAATACAGATGCAATGTAGGATATATTGGACTGACTAGGCTTTTCTGATCGCACCCTTCTACTCATGTGTTTACCTAGCTTCACTGGAAGTAGGAATCCCATCATGAAATTTACAGTTATACATTTTATGCAGCACAACATGTGCCTATATATTAGCTTTGGGATGTGGTAGGGCAACAATTACCACACCATTGTCTTCGTCAGGACCTCTCTGACACACGGTGTGGGTTTGAAGAAGATCTGAAGAGGTCACATATTTCACCCAAAAAAACACTAAGGGGTACCCCTTTGTGTTTTTTTAGACTAAATTTTTGACCATCTCAGATTTCTTCCACACTCACGATGTTGATTAGGCAGGTCCTGACTTACACAAAGGTGTGATTATTTTCAGCCTATCTCATCCCAAAGCTGAGATATGAGGACAAACTTAACTGGGATTTTCTCTCAATAGGTTTATTGGTGTTGAATATATTGGAATTAAATTTATGAGCTTGTTATACGTCCAATAAAGCAAAATACAGATGCAATGTAGGATATATTGGACTGACTAGGCTTTTCTGATCGCACCCTTCTACTCATGTGTTTACCTAGCTTCACTGGAAGTAGGAATCCCATCATGAAATTTACAGTTATTAATTTTATGCAGCACAGCATGTCCCTATATCTTAGCTTTGGGATGTGGTAGGACAAAAAATACAACACCACTGTCTTTGTCAGGACCTCTCTGACACACGGTGTGTGTTTGAAGAAGATCTGAGGAGGTCACATATTTCACTCAAAAAAACACTAAGGGGTACCCCTTTGTGTTTTTTTAGACTAAATTTTTGACCATCTCAGATTTCTTCCAAACTCACAATGTTGATTACGCAGGTCCTGACTTACACAAAGGTGTGATTATTTTCAGCCTATCTCATCCCAAAGCTGAGATATGAGGACAAACTTAACTGGGATTTTCTCTCAATAGGTTTATTGGTGTTGAATATATTGGAATTAAATTTATGAGCTTGTTATACGTCCAATAAAGCAAAATACAGATGCAATGTAGGATATATTGGACTGACTAGGCTTTTCTGATCGCACCCTTCTACTCATGTGTTTACCTAGCTTCACTGGAAGTAGGAATCCCATCATGAAATTTACAGTTATACATTTTATGCAGCACAACATGTCCTTATATCTCAGCTCTGGGATGTGGTAGGGCAACAATTACCACACCACTGTCTTCGTCAGGACCTCCCTGACACACGGTGTGGGTTTGAACAAGATCTGAAGAGGTCACATATTTCACCCAAAAAAACACTAAGGGGTACCCCTTTGTGTTTTTTCAGACTAAATTTTTGACCGTCTCAGATTTCTTCCAAACTCACGATGTTGATTAGGCAGGTCCTGACTTACACAAAGGTGTGATTATTTCCAGCCTATCTCATCCCAAAGCTGAGATATGAGGTCTAACGTAAGTGGGATTTTCTCTCAATAGGTTTATTTGTGTTGAATATATTGGAATTAAATTTATGAGCTTGTTATACATCCAATAAAGAAAAATACAGATGCAATGTAGGATATATTGGACTGACTAGGCTTTTCTGATCGCACCCTTCTTCTCATGTGTTTACCTAGCTTCACTGTAAGTAGGAATCCCATCATGAAATTTACAGTTATACATTTTATGCAGCACAGCATGTCCCTATAATTTAGCTTTGGGATGTGGTAGGGCAAAAATTACCACACCACTGTCTTCGTCAGGACCTCCCTGACACACGGTGTGGGATTGAACAAGATCTGAAGAGGTCACATATTTCACCCAAAAAAACACTAAGGGGTACCCCTTTGTGTTTTTTCAGTCTAAATTTTTGACCGTCTCAGATTTCTTCCAAACTCACGATGTTCATTAGGCAGGTCCTGACTTACACAAAGGTGTGATTATTTTCAGCCTAACTCATCCCAAAGCTGAGATATGAGGACAAACTTAACTGGGATTTTCTCTCAATAGGTTTATTTGTGTTGAATATATTGGAATTAAATTTATGAGCTTGTTTTACGTCCAATAAAGCAAAATACAGACGCAATGTAGGATATATTGGACTGACTAGGCTATTCTGATCGCACCCTTCTACTCATGTGTTTACCTAGCTTCACTGGAAGTAGGAATCCCATCATGAAATTTACAGTTATACATTTTATGCAGCACAAAATGTCCCTATGTCTCAGCTCTGGGATGTGGTAGGGCAACAATTACCACACCACTGTCTTCGTCAGGACCTCCCTGACACACGGTGTGGGTTTGAAGAAGATCTGAAGAGGTCACATATTTCACCCAAAAAAACACTAAGGGGTACCCCTTTGTGTTTTTTTAGACAAAATTTTTGACCATCTCAGATTTCTTCCACACTCACGATGTTGATTAGGCAGGTCCTGACTTACACAAAGGTGTGATTATTTTCAGCCTATCTCATCCCAAAGCTGAGATATGAGGACAAACTTTACTGGGATTTTCTCTCAATAGGTTTATTGGTGTTGAATATATTGGAATTAAATTTATAAGCTTGTTATACGTCCAATAAAGCAAAATACAGATGCAATGTAGGATATATTGGACTGACTAGGCTTTTCTGATCGCACCCTTCTACTCATGTGTTTACCTAGCTTCACTGGAAGTAGGAATCCCATCATGAAATTTACAGTTATTAATTTTATGCAGCACAGCATGTCCCTATATATTAGCTTTGGGATGTGGTAGGACAAAAATTACCACACCACTCTCTTCGTCAGGACCTCTCTGACACACGGTGTGGGTTTGAAGAAGATCTGAGGAGGTCACATATTTCACCCAAAAAAACACTAAGGGGTACCCCTTTGTGTTTTTTTAGACTAAATTTTTGACCGTCTCAGATTTCTTCCAAACTCACGATGTTGATTAGGCAGGTCCTGACTTACACAAAGGTGTGATTATTTTCAGCCTAACTCATCCCAAAGCTGAGATATGAGGACAAACTTAACTGGGATTTTCTCTCAATAGGTTTATTTGTGTTGAATATATTGGAATTAAATTTATGAGCTTGTTTTACGTCCAATAAAGCAAAATACAGATGCAATGTAGGATATATTGGACTGACTAGGCTATTCTGATCGCACCCTTCTACTCATGTGTTTACCTAGCTTCACTGGAAGTAGGAATCCCATCATGAAATTTACAGTTATTAATTTTATGCAGCACAGCATGTCCCTATATCTTAGCTTTGGGATGTGGTAGGACAAAAATTACCACACCACTGTCTTCGTCAGGACCTCCCTGACACACGGTGTGGGTTTGAACAAGATCTGAAGAGGTCACATATTTCACCCAAAAAAACACTAAGGGGTACCCCTTTGTGTTTTTTCAGACTAAATTTTTGACCGTCTCAGATTTCTTCCAAACTCACGATGTTGATTAGGCAGGTCCTGACTTACACAAAGGTGTGATTATTTTCAGTCTAACTCATCCCAAAGCTGAGATATGAGGACAAACTTAACTGGGATTTTCTCTCAATAGGTTTATTGGTGTTGAATATATTGGAATTAAATTTATGAGCTTGTTATACATCCAATAAAGAAAAATACAGATGCAATGTAGGATATATTGGACTGACTAGGCTATTCTGATCGCACCCTTCTACTCATGTGTTTACCTAGCTTCACTGGAAGTAGGAATCCCATCATGAAATTTACAGTTATTAATTTTATGCAGCACAGCATGTCCCTATATCTTAGCTTTGGGATGTGGTAGGACAAAAATTACCACACCACTGTCTTCGTCAGGACCTCCCTGACACACGGTGTGGGTTTGAACAAGATCTGAAGAGGTCACATATTTCACCCAAAAAAACACTAAGGGGTACCCCTTTGTGTTTTTTCAGACTAAATTTTTGACCGTCTCAGATTTCTTCCAAACTCACGATGTTGATTAGGCAGGTCCTGACTTACACAAAGGTGTGATTATTTCCAGCCTATCTCATCCCAAAGCTGAGATATGAGGTCTAACGTAAGTGGGATTTTCTCTCAATAGGTTTATTTGTGTTGAATATATTGGAATTAAATTTATGAGCTTGTTATACATCCAATAAAGAAAAATACAGATGCAATGTAGGATATATTGGACTGACTAGGCTTTTCTGATAGCACCCTTCTTCTCATGTGTTTACCTAGCTTCACTGTAAGTAGGAATCCCATCATGAAATTTACAGTTATACATTTTATGCAGCACAACATGTCCCTATATCTTAGCTTTGGGATGTGGTAGGGCAACAATTACCACACCACTGTCTTCGTCAGGACCTCTCTGACACACGGTGTGGGTTTGAAGAAGATCTGAAGAGGTCACATATTTCACCCAAAAAAACACTAAGGGGTACCCCTTTGTGTTTTTTCAGACTAAATTTTTGACCATCTCAGATTTCTTCCACACTCACGATGTTGATTAGGCAGGTCCTGACTTACACAAAGGTGTGATTATTTTCAGCCTATCTCATCCCAAAGCTGAGATATGAGGACAAACTTAACTGGGATTTTCTCTCAATAGGTTTATTGGTGTTGAATATATTGGAATTAAATTTATGAGCTTGTTATACGTCCAATAAAGCAAAATACAGATGCAATGTAGGATATATTGGACTGACTAGGCTTTTCTGATCGCACCCTTCTACTCATGTGTATACCTAGCTTCACTGGAAGTAGGAATCCCATCATGAAATTTACAGTTATTAATTTTATGCAGCACAGCATGTCCCTATATCTTAGCTTTGGGATGTGGTAGGACAAAAATGACCACACCACTCTCTTTGTCAGGACCTCTCTGACACACGGTGTGGGTTTGAAGAAGATCTGAGGAGGTCACATATTTCACCCAAAAAAACACTAAGGGGTACCCCTTTGTGTTTTTTTAGACTAAATTTTTGACCGTCTCAGATTTCTTCCACACTCACGATGTTGATTAGGCAGGTCCTGACTTACACAAAGGTGTGATTATTTCCAGCCTAACTCATCCCAAAGCTGAGATATGAGGACAAACTTAACTGGGATTTTCTCTCAATAGGTTTATTGGTGTTGAATATATTGGAATCAAATTTATGAGCTTGTTATACATCCAATAAAGAAAAATACAGATGCAATGTAGGATATATTGGACTGACTAGGCTATTCTGATCGCACCCTTCTACTCATGTGTTTACCTAGCTTCACTGGAAGTAGGAATCCCATCATGAAATTTACAGTTATTAATTTTATGCAGCACAGCATGTCCCTATATCTTAGCTTTGGGATGTGGTAGGACAAAAATTACCACACCACTGTCTTCGTCAGGACCTCCCTGACACACGGTGTGGGTTTGAAGAAGATCTGAAGAGGTCACATATTTCACCCAAAAAAACACTAAGGGGTACCCATTTGTGTTTTTTCAGACTAAATTTTTGACCGTCTCAGATTTCTTCCAAACTCACAATGTTGATTAGGCAGGTCCTGACTTACACAAAGGTGTGATTATTTCCAGCCTATCTCATCCCAAAGCTGAGATATGAGGACAAACTTAACTGGGATTTTCTCTCAATAGGTTTATTGGTGTTGAATATATTGGAATTAAATTTATGAGCTTGTTATACGTCCAATAAAGCAAAATACAGATGCAATGTAGGATATATTGGACTGACTAGGCTTTTCTGATCGCACCCTTCTACTCATGTGTATACCTAGCTTCACTGGAAGTAGGAATCCCATCATGAAATTTACAGTTATTAATTTTATGCAGCACAGCATGTCCCTATATCTTAGCTTTGGGATGTGGTAGGACAAAAATGACCACACCACTCTCTTTGTCAGGACCTCTCTGACACACGGTGTGGGTTTGAAGAAGATCTGAGGAGGTCACATATTTCACCCAAAAAAACACTAAGGGGTACCCCTTTGTGTTTTTTTAGACTAAATTTTTGACCGTCTCAGATTTCTTCCACACTCACGATGTTGATTAGGCAGGTCCTGACTTACACAAAGGTGTGATTATTTTCAGCCTAACTCATCCCAAAGCTGAGATATGAGGACAAACTTAACTGGGATTTTCTCTCAATAGGTTTATTGGTGTTGAATATATTGGAATTAAATTTATGAGCTTGTTATACATCCAATAAAGAAAAATACAGATGCAATGTAGGATATATTGGACTGACTAGGCTATTCTGATCGCACCCTTCTACTCATGTGTTTACCTAGCTTCACTGGAAGTAGGAATCCCATCATGAAATTTACAGTTATTAATTTTATGCAGCACAGCATGTCCCTATATCTTAGCTTTGGGATGTGGTAGGACAAAAATTACCACACCACTGTCTTCGTCAGGACCTCCCTGACACACGGTGTGGGTTTGAAGAAGATCTGAAGAGGTCACATATTTCACCCAAAAAAACACTAAGGGGTACCCCTTTGTGTTTTTTCAGACTAAATTTTTGACCGTCTCAGATTTCTTCCAAACTCACAATGTTGATTAGGCAGGTCCTGACTTACACAAAGGTGTGATTATTTCCAGCCTATCTCATCCCAAAGCTGAGATATGAGGTCTAACGTAAGTGGGATTTTCTCTCAATAGGTTTATTTGTGTTGAATATATTGGAATTAAATTTATGAGCTTGTTATACATCCAGTAAAGAAAAATACAGATGCAATGTAGGATATATTGGACTGACTAGGCTTTTCTGATCGCACCCTTCTTCTCATGTGTTTACCTAGCTTCACTGTAAGTAGGAATCCCATCATGAAATTTACAGTTATTAATTTTATGCAGCACAGCATGTCCCTATATCTTAGCTTTGGGATGTGGTAGGGCAAAAATTACCACACCACTGTTTTCGTCAGGACCTCTCTGACACACGGTGTGGGTTTGAAGAAGAGCTGAGGAGGTCACATATTTCACCCAAAAAAACACTAAGAGGTACCCCTTTGTGTTTTTTTAGACTAAATTTTTGACCATCTCAGATTTCTTCCAAACTCACGATGTTGATTAGGCAGGTCCTGACTTACACAAAGGTGTGATTATTTTCAGCCTATCTCGTCCCAAAGCTGAGATATGAGGACAAACTTAACTGGGATTTTCTCTTAATAGGTTTATTGGTGTTGAATATATTGGAATTAAATTTATGAGCTTTTTATACGTCCAATAAAGCAAAATACAGATGCAATGTAGGATGTATTGGACTGACTAGGCTTTTCTGATCGCACCCTTCTACTCATGTGTTTACCTAGCTTCACTGGAAGTAGGAATCCCATCATGAAATTTACAGTTATACATTTTATGCAGCACAGCATGTCCCTATAATTTAGCTTTGGGATGTGGTAGGGCAAAAATTACCACACCACTGTCTTCGTCAGGACCTCCCTGACACACGGTGTTGGATTGAACAAGATCTGAAGAGGTCACATATTTCACCCAAAAAAACACTAAGGGGTACCCCTTTGTGTTTTTTCAGTCTAAATTTTTGACCGTCTCAGATTTCTTCCAAACTCACGATGTTCATTAGGCAGGTCCTGACTTACACAAAGGTGTGATTATTTTCAGCCTATCTCATCCCAAAGCTGAGATATGAGGACAAACTGAACTGGGATTTTCTCTCAATAGGTTTATTGGTGTTGAATATATTGGAATTGAATTCGTGAGCTTTTTATACGTCCAATAAAGCAAAATACAGATGCAATGTAGGATATATTGGACTGACTAGGCTTTTCTGATCGCACCCTTCTACTCATGTGTTTACCTAGCTTCACTGGAAGTAGGAATCCCATCATGAAATTTACAGTTATACATTTTATGCAGCACAACATGTCCCTATATCTCAGCTCTGGGATGTGGTAGGGCAACAATTACCACACCACTGTCTTCGTCAGGACCTCCCTGACACACGGTGTGGGTTTGAAGAAGATCTGAAGAGGTCACATATTTCACCCAAAAAAACACTAAGGGGTACCCCTTTGTGTTTTTTCAGACTAAATTTTTGACCGTCTCAGATTTCTTCCAAACTCATGATGTTGATTAGGCAGGTCCTGACTTACACAAAGGTGTGATTATTTTTAGCCTATCTCATCCCAAAGCTGAGATATGGGGACAAACTTAACTGGGATTTTCTCTCAATAGGTTTATTGGTGTTGAATATATTGGAATTAAATTTATGAGCTTTTTATACATCCAATACAGCAAAAAACAGATGCAATGTAGGATATATTGGACTGACTAGGCTTTTCTGATCGCACCCTTCTACTCATGTGTTTACCTAGCTTCACTGGAAGTAGGAATCCCATCATGAAATTTACAGTTATTAATTTTACGCAGCACAGCATGTCCCTATATCTTAGCTTTGGGATGTGGTAGGACAAAAATTACCACACCACTGTCTTCGTCAGGACCTCCCTGACACACGGTGTGTGTTTGAAGAAGATCTGAGGAGGTCACATATTTCACTCAAAAAAACCCTTTGTGTTTTTTTAGACTAAATTTTTGACCGTCTCAGATTTCTTCCAAACTCACGATGTTGATTAGGCAGGTCCTGACTTACACAAAGGTGTGATTATTTTCAGCCTAACTCATCCCAAAACTGAGATATGAGGACAAACTTAACTGGGATTTTCTCTCAATAGGTTTATTTGTGTTGACTATATTGGAATTAAATTTATGAGCTTGTTTTACGTCCAATAAAGCAAAATACAGATGCAATGTAGGATATATTGGACTGAATAGGCTTTTCTGATCGCACCCTTCTACTCATGTGTTTACCTAGCTTCACTGGAAGTAGGAATCCCATCATGAAATTTACAGTTATACATTTTATGCAGCACAACATGTCCCTATATATTAGCTTTGGGATGTGGTAGGGCAACAATTACAACACCATTGTCTTCGTCAGGACCTCTCTGACACACGGTGTGGGTTTGAAGAAGATCTGAAGAGGTCACATATTTCACCCAAAAAAACACTAAGGGGTACCCCTTTGTGTTTTTTTAGACTAAATTTTTGACCATCTCAGATTTCTTCCACACTCACGATGTTGATTAGGCAGGTCCTGACTTACACAAAGGTGTGATTATTTTCAGCCTATCTCATCCCAAAGCTGAGATATGAGGACAAACTTAACTGGGATTTTCTCTCAATAGGTTTATTGGTGTTGAATATATTGGAATTAAATTTATGAGCTTGTTATACGTCCAATAAAGCAAATTACAGATGCAATGTAGGATATATTGGACTGACTAGGCTTTTCTGATCGCACCCTTCTACTCATGTGTTTACCTAGCTTCACTGGAAGTAGGAATCCCATCATGAAATTTACAGTTATTAATTTTATGCAGCACAGCATGTCCCTATATCTTAGCTTTGGGATGTGGTAGGACAAAAAATACCATACCACTGTCTTTGTCAGGACCTCTCTGACACACGGTGTGTGTTTGAAGAAGATCTGAGGAGGTCACATATTTCACTCAAAAAAACACTAAGGGGTACCCCTTTGTGTTTTTTTAGACTAAATTTTTGACCATCTCAGATTTCTTCCAAACTCACGATGTTGATTAGGCAGGTCCTGACTTACACAAAGGTGTGATTATTTTTAGCCTATCTCATCCCAAAGCTGAGATATGAGGACTAACTTGACTGGGATTTTCTCTCAATAGGTTTATTGGTTTTGAATATATTGGAATTAAATTTATGAGCTTGTTTTACGTCCAATAAAGCAAAATATAGATGCAATGTAGGATATATTGGACTGACTAGGCTTTTCTGATCGCACCCTTCTACTCATGTGTTTACCTAGCTTCACTGGAAGTAGGAATCCCATCATGAAATTTACAGTTATACATTTTATGCAGCACAACATGTCCCTATATCTTAGCTTTGGGATGTGGTAGGGCAACAATTACCACACCATTGTCTTCGTCAGGACCTCTCTGACACATGGTGTGGGTTTGAAGAAGATCTGAAGAGGTCACATATTTCACCCAAAAAAACACTAAGGGGTACCCCTTTGTGTTTTTTTAGACTAAATTTTTGACCATCTCAGATTTCTTCCACACTCACGATGTTGATTAGGCAGGTCCTGACTTACACAAAGGTGTGATTATTTTCAGCCTATCTCATCCCAAAGCTGAGATATGAGGACAAACTTAACTGGGATTTTCTCTCAATAGGTTTATTGGTGTTGAATATATTGGAATTAAATTTATGAGCTTGTTATACATCCAATAAAGAAAAATACAGATGCAATGTAGGATATATTGGACTGACTAGGCTATTCTGATCGCACCCTTCTACTCATGTGTTTACCTAGCTTCACTGGAAGTAGGAATCCCATCATGAAATTTACAGTTATTAATTTTATGCAGCACAGCATGTCCCTATATCTTAGCTTTGGGATGTGGTAGGACAAAAATTACCACACCACTGTCTTCGTCAGGACCTCCCTGACACACGGTGTGGGTTTGAAGAAGATCTGAAGAGGTCACATATTTCACCCAAAAAAACACTAAGGGGTACCCCTTTGTGTTTTTTCAGACTAAATTTTTGACCGTCTCAGATTTCTTCCAAACTCACAATGTTGATTAGGCAGGTCCTGACTTACACAAAGGTGTGATTATTTCCAGCCTATCTCATCCCAAAGCTGAGATATGAGGTCTAACGTAAGTGGGATTTTCTCTCAATAGGTTTATTTGTGTTGAATATATTGGAATTAAATTTATGAGCTTGTTATACATCCAGTAAAGAAAAATACAGATGCAATGTAGGATATATTGGACTGACTAGGCTTTTCTGATCGCACCCTTCTTCTCATGTGTTTACCTAGCTTCACTGTAAGTAGGAATCCCATCATGAAATTTACAGTTATTAATTTTATGCAGCACAGCATGTCCCTATATCTTAGCTTTGGGATGTGGTAGGGCAAAAATTACCACACCACTGTTTTCGTCAGGACCTCTCTGACACACGGTGTGGGTTTGAAGAAGAGCTGAGGAGGTCACATATTTCACCCAAAAAAACACTAAGAGGTACCCCTTTGTGTTTTTTTAGACTAAATTTTTGACCATCTCAGATTTCTTCCAAACTCACGATGTTGATTAGGCAGGTCCTGACTTACACAAAGGTGTGATTATTTTCAGCCTATCTCGTCCCAAAGCTGAGATATGAGGACAAACTTAACTGGGATTTTCTCTTAATAGGTTTATTGGTGTTGAATATATTGGAATTAAATTTATGAGCTTTTTATACGTCCAATAAAGCAAAATACAGATGCAATGTAGGATGTATTGGACTGACTAGGCTTTTCTGATCGCACCCTTCTACTCATGTGTTTACCTAGCTTCACTGGAAGTAGGAATCCCATCATGAAATTTACAGTTATACATTTTATGCAGCACAGCATGTCCCTATAATTTAGCTTTGGGATGTGGTAGGGCAAAAATTACCACACCACTGTCTTCGTCAGGACCTCCCTGACACACGGTGTTGGATTGAACAAGATCTGAAGAGGTCACATATTTCACCCAAAAAAACACTAAGGGGTACCCCTTTGTGTTTTTTCAGTCTAAATTTTTGACCGTCTCAGATTTCTTCCAAACTCACGATGTTCATTAGGCAGGTCCTGACTTACACAAAGGTGTGATTATTTTCAGCCTAACTCATCCCAAAGCTGAGATATGAGGACAAACTTAACTGGGATTTTCTCTCAATAGGTTTATTGGTGTTGAATATATTGGAATTAAATTTATGAGCTTGTTATACATCCAATAAAGAAAAATACAGATGCAATGTAGGATATATTGGACTGACTAGGCTATTCTGATCGCACCCTTCTACTCATGTGTTTACCTAGCTTCACTGGAAGTAGGAATCCCATCATGAAATTTACAGTTATTAATTTTATGCAGCACAGCATGTCCCTATATCTTAGCTTTGGGATGTGGTAGGACAAAAATTACCACACCACTGTCTTCGTCAGGACCTCCCTGACACACGGTGTGGGTTTGAACAAGATCTGAAGAGGTCACATATTTCACCCAAAAAAACACTAAGGGATACCCCTTTGTGTTTTTTCAGACTAAATTTTTGACCGTCTCAGATTTCTTCCAAACTCACGATGTTGATTAGGCAGGTCCTGACTTACACAAAGGTGTGATTATTTCCAGCCTATCTCATCCCAAAGCTGAGATATGAGGTCTAACGTAAGTGGGATTTTCTCTCAATAGGTTTATTTGTGTTGAATATATTGGAATTAAATTTATGAGCTTGTTATACATCCAATAAAGAAAAATACAGATGCAATGTAGGATATATTGGACTGACTAGGCTTTTCTGATAGCACCCTTCTTCTCATGTGTTTACCTAGCTTCACTGTAAGTAGGAATCCCATCATGAAATTTACAGTTATACATTTTATGCAGCACAACATGTCCCTATATCTTAGCTTTGGGATGTGGTAGGGCAACAATTACCACACCACTGTCTTCGTCAGGACCTCTCTGACACACGGTGTGGGTTTGAAGAAGATCTGAAGAGGTCACATATTTCACCCAAAAAAACACTAAGGGGTACCCCTTTGTGTTTTTTCAGACTAAATTTTTGACCATCTCAGATTTCTTCCACACTCACGATGTTGATTAGGCAGGTCCTGACTTACACAAAGGTGTGATTATTTTCAGCCTATCTCATCCCAAAGCTGAGATATGAGGACAAACTTAACTGGGATTTTCTCTCAATAGGTTTATTGGTGTTGAATATATTGGAATTAAATTTATGAGCTTGTTATACGTCCAATAAAGCAAAATACAGATGCAATGTAGGATATATTGGACTGACTAGGCTTTTCTGATCGCACCCTTCTACTCATGTGTATACCTAGCTTCACTGGAAGTAGGAATCCCATCATGAAATTTACAGTTATTAATTTTATGCAGCACAGCATGTCCCTATATCTTAGCTTTGGGATGTGGTAGGGCAAAAATTACCACACCACTGTTTTCGTCAGGACCTCTCTGACACACGGTGTGGGTTTGAAGAAGAGCTGAGGAGGTCACATATTTCACCCAAAAAAACACTAAGAGGTACCCCTTTGTGTTTTTTTAGACTAAATTTTTGACCATCTCAGATTTCTTCCAAACTCACGATGTTGATTAGGCAGGTCCTGACTTACACAAAGGTGTGATTATTTTCAGCCTATCTCGTCCCAAAGCTGAGATATGAGGACAAACTTAACTGGGATTTTCTCTTAATAGGTTTATTGGTGTTGAATATATTGGAATTAAATTTATGAGCTTTTTATACGTCCAATAAAGCAAAATACAGATGCAATGTAGGATGTATTGGACTGACTAGGCTTTTCTGATCGCACCCTTCTACTCATGTGTTTACCTAGCTTCACTGGAAGTAGGAATCCCATCATGAAATTTACAGTTATACATTTTATGCAGCACAGCATGTCCCTATAATTTAGCTTTGGGATGTGGTAGGGCAAAAATTACCACACCACTGTCTTCGTCAGGACCTCCCTGACACACGGTGTTGGATTGAACAAGATCTGAAGAGGTCACATATTTCACCCAAAAAAACACTAAGGGGTACCCCTTTGTGTTTTTTCTGTCTAAATTTTTGACCGTCTCAGATTTCTTCCAAACTCACGATGTTCATTAGGCAGGTCCTGACTTACACAAAGGTGTGATTATTTTCAGCCTATCTCATCCCAAAGCTGAGATATGAGGACAAACTGAACTGGGATTTTCTCTCAATAGGTTTATTGGTGTTGAATATATTGGAATTGAATTCGTGAGCTTTTTATACGTCCAATAAAGCAAAATACAGATGCAATGTAGGATATATTGGACTGACTAGGCTTTTCTGATCGCACCCTTCTACTCATGTGTTTACCTAGCTTCACTGGAAGTAGGAATCCCATCATGAAATTTACAGTTATACATTTTATGCAGCACAACATGTCCCTATATCTCAGCTCTGGGATGTGGTAGGGCAACAATTACCACACCACTGTCTTCGTCAGGACCTCCCTGACACACGGTGTGGGTTTGAAGAAGATCTGAAGAGGTCACATATTTCACCCAAAAAAACACTAAGGGGTACCCCTTTGTGTTTTTTCAGACTAAATTTTTGACCGTCTCAGATTTCTTCCAAACTCATGATGTTGATTAGGCAGGTCCTGACTTACACAAAGGTGTGATTATTTTTAGCCTATCTCATCCCAAAGCTGAGATATGGGGACAAACTTAACTGGGATTTTCTCTCAATAGGTTTATTGGTGTTGAATATATTGGAATTAAATTTATGAGCTTGTTATACATCCAATAAAGAAAAATACAGATGCAATGTAGGATATATTGGACTGACTAGGCTATTCTGATCGCACCCTTCTACTCATGTGTTTACCTAGCTTCACTGGAAGTAGGAATCCCATCATGAAATTTACAGTTATTAATTTTATGCAGCACAACATGTCCCTATATCTTAGCTTTGGGATGTGGTAGGGCAAAAATTACCACACCACTGTCTTCGTCAGGACCTCCCTGACACACGGTGTTGGATTGAACAAGATCTGAAGAGGTCACATATTTCACCCAAAAAAACACTAAGGGGTACCCCTTTGTGTTTTTTTAGACTAAATTTTTGACCATCTCAGATTTCTTCCACACTCACGATGTTGATTAGGCAGGTCCTGACTTACACAAAGGTGTGATTATTTTCAGCCTATCTCATCCCAAAGCTGAGATATGAGGACAAACTTAACTGGGATTTTCTCTCAATAGGTTTATTGGTGTTGAATATATTGGAATTAAATTTATGAGCTAGTTATACGTCCAATAAAGCAAATTACAGATGCAATGTAGGATATATTGGACTGACTAGGCTTTTCTGATCGCACCCTTCTACTCATGTGTTTACCTAGCTTCACTGGAAGTAGGAATCCCATCATGAAATTTACAGTTATTAATTTTATGCAGCACAGCATGTCCCTATATCTTAGCTTTGGGATGTGGTAGGACAAAAAATACCATACCACTGTCTTTGTCAGGACCTCTCTGACACACGGTGTGTGTTTGAAGAAGATCTGAGGAGGTCACATATTTCACTCAAAAAAACACTAAGGGGTACCCCTTTGTGTTTTTTTAGACTAAATTTTTGACCATCTCAGATTTCTTCCAAACTCACGATGTTGATTAGGCAGGTCCTGACTTACACAAAGGTGTGATTATTTTTAGCCTATCTCATCCCAAAGCTGAGATATGAGGACTAACTTGACTGGGATTTTCTCTCAATAGGTTTATTGGTTTTGAATATATTGGAATTAAATTTATGAGCTTGTTTTACGTCCAATAAAGCAAAATATAGATGCAATGTAGGATATATTGGACTGACTAGGCTTTTCTGATCGCACCCTTCTACTCATGTGTTTACCTAGCTTCACTGGAAGTAGGAATCCCATCATGAAATTTACAGTTATACATTTTATGCAGCACAACATGTCCCTATATCGTAGCTTTGGGATGTGGTAGGGCAACAATTACCACACCATTGTCTTCGTCAGGACCTCTCTGACACATGGTGTGGGTTTGAAGAAGATCTGAAGAGGTCACATATTTCACCCAAAAAAACACTAAGGGGTACCCCTTTGTGTTTTTTTAGACTAAATTTTTGACCATCTCAGATTTCTTCCACACTCACGATGTTGATTAGGCAGGTCCTGACTTACACAAAGGTGTGATTATTTTCAGCCTATCTCAACCCAAAGCTGAGATATGAGGACAAACTTAACTGGGATTTTCTCTCAATAGGTTTATTGGTGTTGAATATATTGGAATTAAATTTATGAGCTTGTTATACATCCAATAAAGAAAAATACAGATGCAATGTAGGATATATTGGACTGACTAGGCTATTCTGATCGCACCCTTCTACTCATGTGTTTACCTAGCTTCACTGGAAGTAGGAATCCCATCATGAAATTTACAGTTATTAATTTTATGCAGCACAACATGTCCCTATATCTTAGCTTTGGGATGTGGTAGGGCAAAAATTACCACACCACTGTCTTCGTCAGGACCTCCCTGACACACGGTGTTGGATTGAACAAGATCTGAAGAGGTCACATATTTCACCCAAAAAAACACTAAGGGGTACCCCTTTGTGTTTTTTCAGTCTAAATTTTTGACCGTCTCAGATTTCTTCCAAACTCACGATGTTCATTAGGCAGGTCCTGACTTACACAAAGGTGTGATTATTTTCAGCCTATCTCATCCCAAAGCTGAGATATGAGGACAAACTGAACTGGGATTTTCTCTCAATAGGTTTATTGGTGTTGAATATATTGGAATTGAATTCGTGAGCTTTTTATACGTCCAATAAAGCAAAATACAGATGCAATGTAGGATATATTGGACTGACTAGGCTTTTCTGATCGCACCCTTCTACTCATGTGTTTACCTAGCTTCACTGGAAGTAGGAATCCCATCATGAAATTTACAGTTATACATTTTATGCAGCACAACATGTCCCTATATCTCAGCTCTGGGATGTGGTAGGGCAACAATTACCACACCACTGTCTTCGTCAGGACCTCCCTGACACACGGTGTGGGTTTGAAGAAGATCTGAAGAGGTCACATGTTTCACCCAAAAAAACACTAAGGGGTACCCCTTTGTGTTTTTTCAGACTAAATTTTTGACCGTCTCAGATTTCTTCCAAACTCATGATGTTGATTAGGCAGGTCCTGACTTACACAAAGGTGTGATTATTTTTAGCCTATCTCATCCCAAAGCTGAGATATGAGGACAAACTTAACTGGGATTTTCTCTCAATAGGTTTATTGGTGTTGAATATATTGGAATTAAATTTATGAGCTTTTTATACATCCAATACAGCAAAATACAGATGCAATGTAGGATATATTGGACTGACTAGGCTTTTCTGATCGCACCCTTCTACTCATGTGTTTACCTAGCTTCACTGGAAGTAGGAATCCCATCATGAAATTTACAGTTATTAATTTTACGCAGCACAGCATGTCCCTATATCTTAGCTTTGGGATGTGGTAGGACAAAAATTACCACACCACTGTCTTCGTCAGGACCTCCCTGACACACGGTGTGTGTTTGAAGAAGATCTGAGGAGGTCACATATTTCACTCAAAAAAACCCTTTGTGTTTTTTTAGACTAAATTTTTGACCGTCTCAGATTTCTTCCAAACTCACGATGTTGATTAGGCAGGTCCTGACTTACACAAAGGTGTGATTATTTTCAGCCTAACTCATCCCAAAGCTGAGATATGAGGACAAACTTAACTGGGATTTTCTCTCAATAGGTTTATTTGTGTTGACTATATTGGAATTAAATTTATGAGCTTGTTTTACGTCCAATAAAGCAAAATACAGATGCAATGTAGGATATATTGGACTGAATAGGCTTTTCTGATCGCACCCTTCTACTCATGTGTTTACCTAGCTTCACTGGAAGTAGGAATCCCATCATGAAATTTACAGTTATACATTTTATGCAGCACAACATGTCCCTATATATTAGCTTTGGGATGTGGTAGGGCAACAATTACCACACCATTGTCTTCGTCAGGACCTCTCTGACACACGGTGTGGGTTTGAAGAAGATCTGAAGAGGTCACATATTTCACCCAAAAAAACACTAAGGGGTACCCCTTTGTGTTTTTTTAGACTAAATTTTTGACCATCTCAGATTTCTTCCACACTCACGATGTTGATTAGGCAGGTCCTGACTTACACAAAGGTGTGATTATTTTCAGCCTATCTCATCCCAAAGCTGAGATATGAGGACAAACTTAACTGGGATTTTCTCTTAATAGGTTTATTGGTGTTGAATATATTGGAATTAAATTTATGAGCTTGTTATACGTCCAATAAAGCAAATTACAGATGCAATGTATGATATATTGGACTGACTAGGCTTTTCTGATCGCACCCTTCTACTCATGTGTTTACCTAGCTTCACTGGAAGTAGGAATCCCATCATGAAATTTACAGTTATTAATTTTATGCAGCACAGCATGTCCCTATATCTTAGCTTTGGGATGTGGTAGGACAAAAAATACCACACCACTGTCTTTGTCAGGACCTCTCTGACACACGGTGTGTGTTTGAAGAAGATCTGAGGAGGTCACATATTTCACTCAAAAAAACACTAAGGGGTACCCCTTTGTGTTTTTTTAGACTAAATTTTTGACCATCTCAGATTTCTTCCAAACTCACGATGTTGATTAGGCAGGTCCTGACTTACACAAAGGTGTGATTATTTTTAGCCTATCTCATCCCAAAGCTGAGATATGAGGACTAACTTGACTGGGATTTTCTCTCAATAGGTTTATTGGTTTTGAATATATTGGAATTAAATTTATGAGCTTGTTTTACGTCCAATAAAGCAAAATATAGATGCAATGTAGGATATATTGGACTGACTAGGCTTTTCTGATCGCACCCTTCTACTCATGTGTTTACCTAGCTTCACTGGAAGTAGGAATCCCATCATGAAATTTACAGTTATACATTTTATGCAGCACAACATGTCCCTATATCTTAGCTTTGGGATGTGGTAGGGCAACAATTACCACACCATTGTCTTCGTCAGGACCTCTCTGACACATGGTGTGGGTTTGAAGAAGATCTGAAGAGGTCACATATTTCACCCAAAAAAACACTAAGGGGTACCCCTTTGTGTTTTTTTAGACTAAATTTTTGACCATCTCAGATTTCTTCCACACTCACGATGTTGATTAGGCAGGTCCTGACTTACACAAAGGTGTGATTATTTTCAGCCTATCTCATCCCAAAGCTGAGATATGAGGACAAACTTAACTGGGATTTTCTCTCAATAGGTTTATTGGTGTTGAATATATTGGAATTAAATTTATGAGCTTGTTATACATCCAATAAAGAAAAATACACATGCAATGTAGGATATATTGGACTGACTAGGCTATTCTGATCGCACCCTTCTACTCATGTGTTTACCTAGCTTCACTGGAAGTAGGAATCCCATCATGAAATTTACAGTTATTAATTTTATGCAGCACAGCATGTCCCTATATCTTAGCTTTGGGATGTGGTAGGACAAAAAATACCACACCACTGTCTTTGTCAGGACCTCTCTGACACACGGTGTGTGTTTGAAGAAGATCTGAGGAGGTCACATATTTCACTCAAAAAAACACTAAGGGGTACCCCTTTGTGTTTTTTTAGACTAAATTTTTGACCATCTCAGATTTCTTCCACACTCACGATGTTGATTAGGCAGGTCCTGACTTACACAAAGGTGTGATTATTTTCAGCCTATCTCATCCCAAAGCTGAGATATGAGGACAAACTTAACTGGGATTTTCTCTCAATAGGTTTATTGGTGTTGAATATATTGGAATTAAATTTATGAGCTTGTTATACATCCAATAAAGAAAAATACACATGCAATGTAGGATATATTGGACTGACTAGGCTATTCTGATCGCACCCTTCTACTCATGTGTTTACCTAGCTTCACTGGAAGTAGGAATCCCATCATGAAATTTACAGTTATTAATTTTACGCAGCACAGCATGTCCCTATATCTTAGCTTTGGGATGTGGTAGGACAAAAATTACCACACCACTGTCTTCGTCAGGACCTCCCTGACACACGGTGTGTGTTTGAAGAAGATCTGAGGAGGTCACATATTTCACTCAAAAAAACCCTTTGTGTTTTTTTAGACTAAATTTTTGACCGTCTCAGATTTCTTCCAAACTCACGATGTTGATTAGGCAGGTCCTGACTTACACAAAGGTGTGATTATTTTCAGCCTAACTCATCCCAAAGCTGAGATATGAGGACAAACTTAACTGGGATTTTCTCTCAATAGGTTTATTTGTGTTGACTATATTGGAATTAAATTTATGAGCTTGTTTTACGTCCAATAAAGCAAAATACAGATGCAATGTAGGATATATTGGACTGAATAGGCTTTTCTGATCGCACCCTTCTACTCATGTGTTTACCTAGCTTCACTGGAAGTAGGAATCCCATCATGAAATTTACAGTTATACATTTTATGCAGCACAACATGTCCCTATATATTAGCTTTGGGATGTGGTAGGGCAACAATTACCACACCATTGTCTTCGTCAGGACCTCTCTGACACACGGTGTGGGTTTGAAGAAGATCTGAAGAGGTCACATATTTCACCCAAAAAAACACTAAGGGGTACCCCTTTGTGTTTTTTTAGACTAAATTTTTGACCATCTCAGATTTCTTCCACACTCACGATGTTGATTAGGCAGGTCCTGACTTACACAAAGGTGTGATTATTTTCAGCCTATCTCATCCCAAAGCTGAGATATGAGGACAAACTTAACTGGGATTTTCTCTTAATAGGTTTATTGGTGTTGAATATATTGGAATTAAATTTATGAGCTTGTTATACGTCCAATAAAGCAAATTACAGATGCAATGTATGATATATTGGACTGACTAGGCTTTTCTGATCGCACCCTTCTACTCATGTGTTTACCTAGCTTCACTGGAAGTAGGAATCCCATCATGAAATTTACAGTTATACATTTTATGCAGCACAACATGTCCCTATATCTCAGCTCTGGGATGTGGTAGGGCAACAATTACCACACCACTGTCTTCGTCAGGACCTCCCTGACACACGGTGTGGGTTTGAAGAAGATCTGAAGAGGTCACATGTTTCACCCAAAAAAACACTAAGGGGTACCCCTTTGTGTTTTTTCAGACTAAATTTTTGACCGTCTCAGATTTCTTCCAAACTCATGATGTTGATTAGGCAGGTCCTGACTTACACAAAGGTGTGATTATTTTTAGCCTATCTCATCCCAAAGCTGAGATATGAGGACAAACTTAACTGGGATTTTCTCTCAATAGGTTTATTGGTGTTGAATATATTGGAATTAAATTTATGAGCTTTTTATACATCCAATACAGCAAAATACAGATGCAATGTAGGATATATTGGACTGACTAGGCTTTTCTGATCGCACCCTTCTACTCATGTGTTTACCTAGCTTCACTGGAAGTAGGAATCCCATCATGAAATTTACAGTTATTAATTTTACGCAGCACAGCATGTCCCTATATCTTAGCTTTGGGATGTGGTAGGACAAAAATTACCACACCACTGTCTTCGTCAGGACCTCCCTGACACACGGTGTGTGTTTGAAGAAGATCTGAGGAGGTCACATATTTCACTCAAAAAAACCCTTTGTGTTTTTTTAGACTAAATTTTTGACCGTCTCAGATTTCTTCCAAACTCACGATGTTGATTAGGCAGGTCCTGACTTACACAAAGGTGTGATTATTTTCAGCCTAACTCATCCCAAAGCTGAGATATGAGGACAAACTTAACTGGGATTTTCTCTCAATAGGTTTATTTGTGTTGACTATATTGGAATTAAATTTATGAGCTTGTTTTACGTCCAATAAAGCAAAATACAGATGCAATGTAGGATATATTGGACTGAATAGGCTTTTCTGATCGCACCCTTCTACTCATGTGTTTACCTAGCTTCACTGGAAGTAGGAATCCCATCATGAAATTTACAGTTATACATTTTATGCAGCACAACATGTCCCTATATATTAGCTTTGGGATGTGGTAGGGCAACAATTACCACACCATTGTCTTCGTCAGGACCTCTCTGACACACGGTGTGGGTTTGAAGAAGATCTGAAGAGGTCACATATTTCACCCAAAAAAACACTAAGGGGTACCCCTTTGTGTTTTTTTAGACTAAATTTTTGACCATCTCAGATTTCTTCCACACTCACGATGTTGATTAGGCAGGTCCTGACTTACACAAAGGTGTGATTATTTTCAGCCTATCTCATCCCAAAGCTGAGATATGAGGACAAACTTAACTGGGATTTTCTCTTAATAGGTTTATTGGTGTTGAATATATTGGAATTAAATTTATGAGCTTGTTATACGTCCAATAAAGCAAATTACAGATGCAATGTATGATATATTGGACTGACTAGGCTTTTCTGATCGCACCCTTCTACTCATGTGTTTACCTAGCTTCACTGGAAGTAGGAATCCCATCATGAAATTTACAGTTATTAATTTTATGCAGCACAGCATGTCCCTATATCTTAGCTTTGGGATGTGGTAGGACAAAAAATACCACACCACTGTCTTTGTCAGGACCTCTCTGACACACGGTGTGTGTTTGAAGAAGATCTGAGGAGGTCACATATTTCACTCAAAAAAACACTAAGGGGTACCCCTTTGTGTTTTTTTAGACTAAATTTTTGACCATCTCAGATTTCTTCCAAACTCACGATGTTGATTAGGCAGGTCCTGACTTACACAAAGGTGTGATTATTTTTAGCCTATCTCATCCCAAAGCTGAGATATGAGGACTAACTTGACTGGGATTTTCTCTCAATAGGTTTATTGGTTTTGAATATATTGGAATTAAATTTATGAGCTTGTTTTACGTCCAATAAAGCAAAATATAGATGCAATGTAGGATATATTGGACTGACTAGGCTTTTCTGATCGCACCCTTCTACTCATGTGTTTACCTAGCTTCACTGGAAGTAGGAATCCCATCATGAAATTTACAGTTATACATTTTATGCAGCACAACATGTCCCTATATCTTAGCTTTGGGATGTGGTAGGGCAACAATTACCACACCATTGTCTTCGTCAGGACCTCTCTGACACATGGTGTGGGTTTGAAGAAGATCTGAAGAGGTCACATATTTCACCCAAAAAAACACTAAGGGGTACCCCTTTGTGTTTTTTTAGACTAAATTTTTGACCATCTCAGATTTCTTCCACACTCACGATGTTGATTAGGCAGGTCCTGACTTACACAAAGGTGTGATTATTTTCAGCCTATCTCATCCCAAAGCTGAGATATGAGGACAAACTTAACTGGGATTTTCTCTCAATAGGTTTATTGGTGTTGAATATATTGGAATTAAATTTATGAGCTTGTTATACATCCAATAAAGAAAAATACACATGCAATGTAGGATATATTGGACTGACTAGGCTATTCTGATCGCACCCTTCTACTCATGTGTTTACCTAGCTTCACTGGAAGTAGGAATCCCATCATGAAATTTACAGTTATTAATTTTATGCAGCACAGCATGTCCCTATATCTTAGCTTTGGGATGTGGTAGGACAAAAAATACCACACCACTGTCTTTGTCAGGACCTCTCTGACACACGGTGTGTGTTTGAAGAAGATCTGAGGAGGTCACATATTTCACTCAAAAAAACACTAAGGGGTACCCCTTTGTGTTTTTTTAGACTAAATTTTTGACCATCTCAGATTTCTTCCAAACTCACGATGTTGATTAGGCAGGTCCTGACTTACACAAAGGTGTGATTATTTTTAGCCTATCTCATCCCAAAGCTGAGATATGAGGACTAACTTGACTGGGATTTTCTCTTAATAGGTTTATTGGTTTTGAATATATTGGAATTAAATTTATGAGCTTGTTTTACGTCCAATAAAGCAAAATATAGATGCAATGTAGGATATATTGGACTGACTAGGCTTTTCTGATCGCACCCTTCTACTCATGTGTTTACCTAGCTTCACTGGAAGTAGGAATCCCATCATGAAATTTACAGTTATACATTTTATGCAGCACAACATGTCCCTATATCTTAGCTTTGGGATGTGGTAGGGCAACAATTACCACACCATTGTCTTCGTCAGGACCTCTCTGACACATGGTGTGGGTTTGAAGAAGATCTGAAGAGGTCACATATTTCACCCAAAAAAACACTAAGGGGTACCCCTTTGTGTTTTTTTAGACTAAATTTTTGACCATCTCAGATTTCTTCCACACTCACGATGTTGATTAGGCAGGTCCTGACTTACACAATGGTGTGATTATTTTCAGCCTATCTCATCCCAAAGCTGAGATATGAGGACAAACTTAACTGGGATTTTCTCTCAATAGGTTTATTTGTGTTGAATATATTGGAATTAAATTTATGAGCTTGTTATACATCCAATAAAGAAAAATACAGATGCAATGTAGGATATATTGGACTGACTAGGCTATTCTGATCGCACCCTTCTACTCATGTGTTTACCTAGCTTCACTGGAAGTAGGAATCCCATCATGAAATTTACAGTTATTAATTTTATGCAGCACAGCATGTCCCTATATCTTAGCTTTGGGATGTGGTAAGACAAAAATTACCACACCACTGTCTTCGTCAGGACCTCCCTGACACACGGTGTGGGTTTGAAGAAGATCTGAAGAGGTCACATATTTCACCCAATAAAACACTAAGGGGTACCCCTTTGTGTTTTTTCAGACTAAATTTTTGACCGTCTCAGATTTCTTCCAAACTCACGATGTTGATTAGGCAGGTCCTGACTTACACAAAGGTGTGATTATTTCCAGCCTATCTCATCCCAAAGCTGAGATATGAGGTCTAACGTAAGTGGGATTTTCTCTCAATAGGTTTATTTGTGTTGAATATATTGTAATTAAATTTATGAGCTTGTTATACATCCAATAAAGAAAAATACAGATGCAATGTAGGATATATTGGACTGACTAGGCTTTTCTGATCGCACCCTTCTTCTCATGTGTTTACCTAGCTTCACTGTAAGTAGGAATCCCATCATGAAATTTACAGTTATTAATTTTATGCAGCACAGCATGTCCCTATATCTTAGCTTTGGGATGTGGTAGGACAAAAATTACCACACCACTGTCTTCGTCAGGACCTCTCTGACACACGGTGTGTGTTTGAAGAAGATCTGAGGAGGTCACATATTTCACCCAAAAAAACACTAAGGGGTACCCCTTTGTGTTTTTTTAGACTAAATTTTTGACCGTCTCAGATTTCTTCCAAACTCACGATGTTGATTAGGCAGGTCCTGACTTACACAAAGGTGTGATTATTTTCAGCCTAACTCATCCCAAAGCTGAGATATGAGGACAAACTTAACTGGGATTTTCTCTCAATAGGTTTATTTGTGTTGAATATATTGGAATTAAATTTATGAGCTTGTTTTACGTCCAATAAAGCAAAATACAGATGCAATGTAGGATATATTGGACTGACTAGGCTATTCTGATCGCACCCTTCGACTCATGTGTTTACCTAGCTTCACTGGAAGTAGGAATCCCATCATGAAATTTACAGTTATTAATTTTATGCAGCACAGCATGTCCCTATATCTTAGCTTTGGGATGTGGTAGGACAAAAATTACCACACCATTGTCTTCGTCAGGACCTCTCTGACACACGGTGTGGGTTTGAAGAAGAGCTGAGGAGGTCACATATTTCACCCAAAAAAACACTAAGGGGTACCCCTTTGTGTTTTTTCAGACTAAATTTTTGACCGTCTCAGATTTCTTCCAAACTCACGATGTTGATTAGGCAGGTCCTGACTTACACAAAGGTGTGATTATTTCCAGCCTATCTCATCCCAAAGCTGAGATATGAGGTCTAACGTAAGTGGGATTTTCTCTCAATAGGTTTATTTGTGTTGAATATATTGGAATTAAATTTATGAGCTTGTTATACATCCAATAAAGAAAAATACAGATGCAATGTAGGATATATTGGACTGACTAGGCTTTTCTGATCGCACCCTTCTTCTCATGTGTTTACCTAGCTTCACTGTAAGTAGGAATCCCATCATGAAATTTACAGTTATTAATTTTATGCAGCACAGCATGTCCCTATATCTTAGCTTTGGGATGTGGTAGGGCAAAAATTACCACACCACTGTTTTCGTCAGGACCTCTCTGACACACGGTGTGGGTTTGAAGAAGAGCTGAGGAGGTCACATATTTCACCCAAAAAAACACTAAGAGGTACCCCTTTGTGTTTTTTTAGACTAAATTTTTGACCATCTCAGATTTCTTCCAAACTCACGATGTTCATTAGGCAGGTCCTGACTTACACAAAGGTGTGATTATTTTCAGCCTATCTCGTCCCAAAGCTGAGATATGAGGACAAACTTAACTGGGATTTTCTCTTAATAGGTTTATTGGTGTTGAATATATTGGAATTAAATTTATGAGCTTTTTATACGTCCAATAAAGCAAAATACAGATGCAATGTAGGATGTATTGGACTGACTAGGCTTTTCTGATCGCACCCTTCTACTCATGTGTTTACCTAGCTTCACTGGAAGTAGGAATCCCATCATGAAATTTACAGTTATACATTTTATGCAGCACAGCATGTCCCTATAATTTAGCTTTGGGATGTGGTAGGGCAAAAATTACCACACCACTGTCTTCGTCAGGACCTCCCTGACACACGGTGTGGGATTGAACAAGATCTGAAGAGGTCACATATTTCACCCAAAAAAACACTAAGGGGTACCCCTTTGTGTTTTTTCAGTCTAAATTTTTGACCGTCTCAGATTTCTTCCAAACTCACGATGTTGATTAGGCAGGTCCTGACTTACACAAAGGTGTGATTATTTTTAGCCTATCTCATCCCAAAGCTGAGATATGAGGACTAACTTGACTGGGATTTTCTCTCAATAGGTTTATTGGTTTTGAATATATTGGAATTAAATTTATGAGCTTGTTTTACGTCCAATAAAGCAAAATATAGATGCAATGTAGGATATATTGGACTGACTAGGCTTTTCTGATCGCACCCTTCTACTCATGTGTTTACCTAGCTTCACTGGAAGTAGGAATCCCATCATGAAATTTACAGTTATACATTTTATGCAGCACAACATGTCCCTATATCTTAGCTTTGGGATGTGGTAGGGCAACAATTACCACACCATTGTCTTCGTCAGGACCTCTCTGACACATGGTGTGGGTTTGAAGAAGATCTGAAGAGGTCACATATTTCACCCAAAAAAACACTAAGGGGTACCCCTTTGTGTTTTTTTAGACTAAATTTTTGACCATCTCAGATTTCTTCCACACTCACGATGTTGATTAGGCAGGTCCTGACTTACACAAAGGTGTGATTATTTTCAGCCTATCTCATCCCAAAGCTGAGATATGAGGACAAACTTAACTGGGATTTTCTCTCAATAGGTTTATTGGTGTTGAATATATTGGAATTAAATTTATGAGCTTGTTATACATCCAATAAAGAAAAATACAGATGCAATGTAGGATATATTGGACTGACTAGGCTATTCTGATCGCACCCTTCTACTCATGTGTTTACCTAGCTTCACTGGAAGTAGGAATCCCATCATGAAATTTACAGTTATTAATTTTATGCAGCACAGCATGTCCCTATATCTTAGCTTTGGGATGTGGTAGGACAAAAATTACCACACCACTGTCTTCGTCAGGACCTCCCTGACACACGGTGTGGGTTTGAAGAAGATCTGAAGAGATCACATATTTCACCCAATAAAACACTAAGGGGTACCCCTTTGTGTTTTTTCAGACTAAATTTTTGACCGTCTCAGATTTCTTCCAAACTCACGATGTTGATTAGGCAGGTCCTGACTTACACAAAGGTGTGATTATTTCCAGCCTATCTCATCCCAAAGCTGAGATATGAGGTCTAACGTAAGTGGGATTTTCTCTCAATAGGTTTATTTGTGTTGAATATATTGTAATTAAATTTATGAGCTTGTTATACATCCAATAAAGAAAAATACAGATGCAATGTAGGATATATTGGACTGACTAGGCTTTTCTGATCGCACCCTTCTTCTCATGTGTTTACCTAGCTTCACTGTAAGTAGGAATCCCATCATGAAATTTACAGTTATTAATTTTATGCAGCACAGCATGTCCCTATATCTTAGCTTTGGGATGTGGTAGGACAAAAATTACCACACCACTGTCTTCGTCAGGACCTCTCTGACACACGGTGTGTGTTTGAAGAAGATCTGAGGAGGTCACATATTTCACTCAAAAAAACACTAAGGGGTACCCCTTTGTGTTTTTTTAGACTAAATTTTTGACCGTCTCAGATTTCTTCCAAACTCACGATGTTGATTAGGCAGGTCCTGACTTACACAAAGGTGTGATTATTTTCAGCCTAACTCATCCCAAAGCTGAGATATGAGGACAAACTTAACTGGGATTTTCTCTCAATAGGTTTATTTGTGTTGAATATATTGGAATTAAATTTATGAGCTTGTTTTACGTCCAATAAAGCAAAATACAGATGCAATGTAGGATATATTGGACTGACTAGGCTTTTCTGATCGCACCCTTCTACTCATGTGTTTACCTAGCTTCACTGGAAGTAGGAATCCCATCATGAAATTTACAGTTATACATTTTATGCAGCACAACATGTCCCTATATATTAGCTTTGGGATGTGGTAGGGCAACAATTACCACACCATTGTCTTCGTCAGGACCTCTCTGACACACGGTGTGGGTTTGAAGAAGAGCTGAGGAGGTCACATATTTCACCCAAAAAAACACTAAGGGGTACCCCTTTGTGTTTTTTTAGACTAAATTTTTGACCATCTCAGATTTCTTCCACACTCACGATGTTGATTAGGCAGGTCCTGACTTACACAAAGGTGTGATTATTTTCAGCCTATCTCATCCCAAAGCTGAGATATGAGGACAAACTTAACTGGGATTTTCTCTCAATAGGTTTATTGGTGTTGAATATATTGGAATTAAATTTATGAGCTTGTTATACATCCAATAAAGAAAAATACAGATGCAATGTAGGATATATTGGACTGACTAGGCTATTCTGATCGCACCCTTCTACTCATGTGTTTACCTAGCTTCACTGGAAGTAGGAATCCCATCATGAAATTTACAGTTATTAATTTTATGCAGCACAGCATGTCCCTATATCTTAGCTTTGGGATGTGGTAGGACAAAAATTACCACACCACTGTCTTCGTCAGGACCTCCCTGACACACGGTGTGGGTTTGAAGAAGATCTGAAGAGGTCACATATTTCACCCAAAAAAACACTAAGGGGTACCCCTTTGTGTTTTTTCAGACTAAATTTTTGACCGTCTCAGATTTCTTCCAAACTCACGATGTTGATTAGGCAGGTCCTGACTTACACAAAGGTGTGATTTTTTCCAGCCTATCTCATCCCAAAGCTGAGATATGAGGTCTAACGTAAGTGGGATTTTCTCTCAATAGGTTTATTTGTGTTGAATATATTGGAATTAAATTTATGAGCTTGTTATACATCCAAAAAAGAAAAATACAGATGCAATGTAGGATATATTGGACTGACTAGGCTTTTCTGATCGCACCCTTCTTCTCATGTGTTTACCTAGCTTCACTGTAAGTAGGAATCCCATCATGAAATTTACAGTTATTAATTTTATGCAGCACAGCATGTCCCTATATCTTAGCTTTGGGATGTGGTAGGGCAAAAATTACCACACCACTGTTTTCGTCAGGACCTCTCTGACACACGGTGTGGGTTTGAAGAAGAGCTGAGGAGGTCACATATTTCACCCAAAAAAACACTAAGAGGTACCCCTTTGTGTTTTTTTAGACTAAATTTTTGACCATCTCAGATTTCTTCCAAACTCACGATGTTCATTAGGCAGGTCCTGACTTACACAAAGGTGTGATTATTTTCAGCCTATCTCGTCCCAAAGCTGAGATATGAGGACAAACTTAACTGGGATTTTCTCTTAATAGGTTTATTGGTGTTGAATATATTGGAATTAAATTTATGAGCTTTTTATACGTCCAATAAAGCAAAATACAGATGCAATGTAGGATGTATTGGACTGACTAGGCTTTTCTGATCGCACCCTTCTACTCATGTGTTTACCTAGCTTCACTGGAAGTAGGAATCCCATCATGAAATTTACAGTTATACATTTTATGCAGCACAGCATGTCCCTATAATTTAGCTTTGGGATGTGGTAGGGCAAAAATTACCACACCACTGTCTTCGTCAGGACCTCCCTGACACACGGTGTGGGATTGAACAAGATCTGAAGAGGTCACATATTTCACCCAAAAAAACACTAAGGGGTACCCCTTTGTGTTTTTTCAGTCTAAATTTTTGACCGTCTCAGATTTCTTCCAAACTCACGATGTTCATTAGGCAGGTCCTGACTTACACAAAGGTGTGATTATTTTCAGCCTATCTCATCCCAAAGCTGAGATATGAGGACAAACTGAACTGGGATTTTCTCTCAATAGGTTTATTGGTGTTGAATATATTGGAATTGAATTCGTGAGCTTTTTATACGTCCAATAAAGCAAAATACAGATGCAATGTAGGATATATTGGACTGACTAGGCTTTTCTGATCGCACCCTTCTACTCATGTGTTTACCTAGCTTCACTGGAAGTAGGAATCCCATCATGAAATTTACAGTTATTAATTTTATGCAGCACAGCATGTCCCTATATCTTAGCTTTGGGATGTGGTAGGACAAAAAATACCACACCACTGTCTTTGTCAGGACCTCTCTGACACATGGTGTGTGTTTGAAGAAGATCTGAGGAGGTCACATATTTCACTCAAAAAAACACTAAGGGGTACCCCTTTGTGTTTTTTTAGACTAAATTTTTGACCATCTCAGATTTCTTCCAAACTCACGATGTTGATTAGGCAGGTCCTGACTTACACAAAGGTGTGATTATTTTTAGCCTATCTCATCCCAAAGCTGAGATATGAGGACTAACTTGACTGGGATTTTCTCTCAATAGGTTTATTGGTTTTGAATATATTGGAATTAAATTTATGAGCTTGTTTTACGTCCAATAAAGCAAAATATAGATGCAATGTAGGATATATTGGACTGACTAGGCTTTTCTGATCGCACCCTTCTACTCATGTGTTTACCTAGCTTCACTGGAAGTAGGAATCCCATCATGAAATTTACAGTTATACATTTTATGCAGCACAACATGTCCCTATATCTTAGCTTTGGGATGTGGTAGGGCAACAATTACCACACCATTGTCTTCGTCAGGACCTCTCTGACACATGGTGTGGGTTTGAAGAAGATCTGAAGAGGTCACATATTTCACCCAAAAAAACACTAAGGGGTACCCCTTTGTGTTTTTTTAGACTAAATTTTTGACCATCTCAGATTTCTTCCACACTCACGATGTTGATTAGACAGGTCCTGACTTACACAAAGGTGTGATTATTTTCAGCCTATCTCATCCCAAAGCTGAGATATGAGGACAAACTTAACTGGGATTTTCTCTCAATAGGTTTATTGGTGTTGAATATATTGGAATTAAATTTATGAGCTTGTTATACATCCAATAAAGAAAAATACAGATGCAATGTAGGATATATTGGACTGACTAGGCTATTCTGATCGCACCCTTCTACTCATGTGTTTACCTAGCTTCACTGGAAGTAGGAATCCCATCATGAAATTTACAGTTATTAATTTTATGCAGCACAGCATGTCCCTATATCTTAGCTTTGGGATGTGGTAGGACAAAAATTACCACACCACTGTCTTCGTCAGGACCTCCCTGACACACGGTGTGGGTTTGAAGAAGATCTGAAGAGGTCACATATTTCACCCAATAAAACACTAAGGGGTACCCCTTTGTGTTTTTTCAGACTAAATTTTTGACCGTCTCAGATTTCTTCCAAACTCACGATGTTGATTAGGCAGGTCCTGACTTACACAAAGGTGTGATTGTTTCCAGCCTATCTCATCCCAAAGCTGAGATATGAGGTCTAACATAAGTGGGATTTTCTCTCAATAGGTTTATTTGTGTTGAATATATTGTAATTAAATTTATGAGCTTGTTATACATCCAATAAAGAAAAATACAGATGCAATGTAGGATATATTGGACTGACTAGGCTTTTCTGATCGCACCCTTCTTCTCATGTGTTTACCTAGCTTCACTGTAAGTAGGAATCCCATCATGAAATTTACAGTTATTAATTTTATGCAGCACAGCATGTCCCTATATCTTAGCTTTGGGATGTGGTAGGACAAAAATTACCACACCACTGTCTTCGTCAGGACCTCTCTGACACACGGTGTGTGTTTGAAGAAGATCTGAGGAGGTCACATATTTCACTCAAAAAAACACTAAGGGGTACCCCTTTGTGTTTTTTCAGTCTAAATTTTTGACCGTCTCAGATTTCTTCCAAACTCACGATGTTGATTAGGCAGGTCCTGACTTACACAAAGGTGTGATTATTTTCAGCCTAACTCATCCCAAAGCTGAGATATGAGGACAAACTTAACTGGGATTTTCTCTCAATAGGTTTATTTGTGTTGAATATATTGGAATTAAATTTATGAGCTTGTTTTACGTCCAATAAAGCAAAATACAGATGCAATGTAGGATATATTGGACTGACTAGGCTTTTCTGATCGCACCCTTCTACTCATGTGTTTACCTAGCTTCACTGGAAGTAGGAATCCCATCATGAAATTTACAGTTATACATTTTATGCAGCACAACATGTCCCTATATATTAGCTTTGGGATGTGGTAGGGCAACAATTACCACACCATTGTCTTCGTCAGGACCTCTCTGACACACGGTGTGGGTTTGAAGAAGAGCTGAGGAGGTCACATATTTCACCCAAAAAAACACTAAGGGGTACCCCTTTGTGTTTTTTTAGACTAAATTTTTGACCATCTCAGATTTCTTCCACACTCACGATGTTGATTAGGCAGGTCCTGACTTACACAAAGGTGTGATTATTTTCAGCCTATCTCATCCCAAAGCTGAGATATGAGGACAAACTTAACTGGGATTTTCTCTCAATAGGTTTATTGGTGTTGAATATATTGGAATTAAATTTATGAGCTTGTTATACATCCAATAAAGAACAATACAGATGCAATGTAGGATATATTGGACTGACTAGGCTATTCTGATCGCACCCTTCTACTCATGTGTTTACCTAGCTTCACTGGAAGTAGGAATCCCATCATGAAATTTACAGTTATTAATTTTATGCAGCACAGCATGTCCCTATATCTTAGCTTTGGGATGTGGTAGGACAAAAATTACCACACCACTGTCTTCGTCAGGACCTCCCTGACACACGGTGTGGGTTTGAAGAAGATCTGAAGAGGTCACATATTTCACCCAAAAAAACACTAAGGGGTACCCCTTTGTGTTTTTTCAGACTAAATTTTTGACCGTCTCAGATTTCTTCCAAACTCACGATGTTGATTAGGCAGGTCCTGACTTACACAAAGGTGTGATTATTTCCAGCCTATCTCATCCCAAAGCTGAGATATGAGGTCTAACGTAAGTGGGATTTTCTCTCAATAGGTTTATTTGTGTTGAATATATTGGAATTAAATTTATGAGCTTGTTATACATCCAATAAAGAAAAATACAGATGCAATGTAGGATATATTGGACTGACTAGGCTTTTCTGATCGCACCCTTCTTCTCATGTGTTTACCTAGCTTCACTGTAAGTAGGAATCCCATCATGAAATTTACAGTTATTAATTTTATGCAGCACAGCATGTCCCTATATCTTAGCTTTGGGATGTGGTAGGGCAAAAATTACCACACCACTGTTTTCGTCAGGACCTCTCTGACACACGGTGTGGGTTTGAAGAAGAGCTGAGGAGGTCACATATTTCACCCAAAAAAACACTAAGAGGTACCCCTTTGTGTTTTTTCAGACTAAATTTTTGACCGTCTCAGATTTCTTCCAAACTCACAATGTTCATTAGGCAGGTCCTGACTTACACAAAGGTGTGATTATTTTTAGCCTATCTCATCCCAAAGCTGAGATATGAGGACAAACTTAACTGGGATTTTCTCTCAATAGGTTTATTGGTGTTGAATATATTGGAATTAAATTTATGAGCTTTTTATACATCCAATACAGCAAAATACAGATGCAATGTAGGATATATTGGACTGACTAGGCTTTTCTGATCGCACCCTTCTACTCATGTGTTTACCTAGCTTCACTGGAAGTAGGAATCCCATCATGAAATTTACAGTTATTAATTTTATGCAGCACAGCATGTCCCTATATCTTAGCTTTGGGATGTGGTAGGGCAAAAATTACCACACCACTGTCTTCGTCAGGACCTCCCTGACACACGGTGTGGGTTTGAACAAGATCTGAAGAGGTCACATATTTCACCCAAAAAAACACTAAGGGGTACCCCTTTGTGTTTTTTCAGTCTAAATTTTTGACCGTCTCAGATTTCTTCCAAACTCACGATGTTCATTAGGCAGGTCCTGACTTACACAAAGGTGTGATTATTTTCAGCCTATCTCATCCCAAAGCTGAGATATGAGGACAAACTGAACTGGGATTTTCTCTCAATAGGTTTATTGGTGTTGAATATATTGGAATTGAATTCGTGAGCTTTTTATACGTCCAATAAAGCAAAATACAGATGCAATGTAGGATATATTGGACTGACTAGGCTTTTCTGATCGCACCCTTCTACTCATGTGTTTACCTAGCTTCACTGGAAGTAGGAATCCCATCATGAAATTTACAGTTATTAATTTTATGCAGCACAGCATGTCCCTATATCTTAGCTTTGGGATGTGGTAGGACAAAAAATACCACACCACTGTCTTTGTCAGGACCTCTCTGACACACGGTGTGTGTTTGAAGAAGATCTGAGGAGGTCACATATTTCACTCAAAAAAACACTAAGGGGTACCCCTTTGTGTTTTTTTAGACTAAATTTTTGACCATCTCAGATTTCTTCCAAACTCACGATGTTGATTAGGCAGGTCCTGACTTACACAAAGGTGTGATTATTTTTAGCGTATCTCATCCCAAAGCTGAGATATGAGGACTAACTTGACTGGGATTTTCTCTCAATAGGTTTATTGGTTTTGAATATATTGGAATTAAATTTATGAGCTTGTTTTACGTCCAATAAAGCAAAATATAGATGCAATGTAGGATATATTGGACTGACTAGGCTTTTCTGATCGCACCCTTCTACTCATGTGTTTACCTAGCTTCACTGGAAGTAGGAATCCCATCATGAAATTTACAGTTATACATTTTATGCAGCACAACATGTCCCTATATCTTAGCTTTGGGATGTGGTAGGGCAACAATTACCACACCATTGTCTTCGTCAGGACCTCTCTGACACATGGTGTGGGTTTGAAGAAGATCTGAAGAGGTCACATATTTCACCCAAAAAAACACTAAGGGGTACCCCTTTGTGTTTTTTTAGACTAAATTTTTGACCATCTCAGATTTCTTCCACACTCACGATGTTGATTAGGCAGGTCCTGACTTACACAAAGGTGTGATTATTTTCAGCCTATCTCATCCCAAAGCTGAGATATGAGGACAAACTTAACTGGGATTTTCTCTCAATAGGTTTATTGGTGTTGAATATATTGGAATTAAATTTATGAGCTTGTTATACATCCAATAAAGAAAAATACAGATGCAATGTAGGATATATTGGACTGACTAGGCTATTCTGATCGCACCCTTCTACTCATGTGTTTACCTAGCTTCACTGGAAGTAGGAATCCCATCATGAAATTTACAGTTATTAATTTTATGCAGCACAGCATGTCCCTATATCTTAGCTTTGGGATGTGGTAGGACAAAAATTACCACACCACTGTCTTCGTCAGGACCTCCCTGACACACGGTGTGGGTTTGAAGAAGATCTGAAGAGGTCACATATTTCACCCAATAAAACACTAAGGGGTACCCCTTTGTGTTTTTTCAGACTAAATTTTTGACCGTCTCAGATTTCTTCCAAACTCACGACGTTGATTAGGCAGGTCCTGACTTACACAAAGGTGTGATTATTTCCAGCCTATCTCATCCCAAAGCTGAGATATGAGGTCTAACATAAGTGGGATTTTCTCTCAATAGGTTTATTTGTGTTGAATATATTGTAATTAAATTTATGAGCTTGTTATACATCCAATAAAGAAAAATACAGATGCAATGTAGGATATATTGGACTGACTAGGCTTTTCTGATCGCACCCTTCTTCTCATGTGTTTACCTAGCTTCACTGTAAGTAGGAATCCCATCATGAAATTTACAGTTATTAATTTTATGCAGCACAGCATGTCCCTATATCTTAGCTTTGGGATGTGGTAGGACAAAAATTACCACACCACTGTCTTCGTCAGGACCTCTCTGACACACGGTGTGTGTTTGAAGAAGATCTGAGGAGGTCACATATTTCACTCAAAAAAACACTAAGGGGTACCCCTTTGTGTTTTTTTAGACTAAATTTTTGACCGTCTCAGATTTCTTCCAAACTCACGATGTTGATTAGGCAGGTCCTGACTTACACAAAGGTGTGATTATTTTCAGCCTAACTCATCCCAAAGCTGAGATATGAGGACAAACTTAACTGGGATTTTCTCTCAATAGGTTTATTTGTGTTGAATATATTGGAATTAAATTTATGAGCTTGTTTTACGTCCAATAAAGCAAAATACAGATGCAATGTAGGATATATTGGACTGACTAGGCTTTTCTGATCGCACCCTTCTACTCATGTGTTTACCTAGCTTCACTGGAAGTAGGAATCCCATCATGAAATTTACAGTTATACATTTTATGCAGCACAACATGTCCCTATATATTAGCTTTGGGATGTGGTAGGGCAACAATTACCACACCATTGTCTTCGTCAGGACCTCTCTGACACACGGTGTGGGTTTGAAGAAGAGCTGAGGAGGTCACATATTTCACTCAAAAAAACACTAAGGGGTACCCCTTTGTGTTTTTTTAGACTAAATTTTTGACCGTCTCAGATTTCTTCCAAACTCACGATGTTGATTAGGCAGGTCCTGACTTACACAAAGGTGTGATTATTTTCAGCCTATCTCATCCCAAAGCTGAGATATGAGGACAAACTTAACTGGGATTTTCTCTCAATAGGTTTATTGGTGTTGAATATATTGGAATTAAATTTATGAGCTTGTTATACATCCAATAAAGAACAATACAGATGCAATGTAGGATATATTGGACTGACTAGGCTATTCTGATCGCACCCTTCTACTCATGTGTTTACCTAGCTTCACTGGAAGTAGGAATCCCATCATGAAATTTACAGTTATTAATTTTATGCAGCACAGCATGTCCCTATATCTTAGCTTTGGGATGTGGTAGGACAAAAATTACCACACCACTGTCTTCGTCAGGACCTCCCTGACACACGGTGTGGGTTTGAAGAAGATCTGAAGAGGTCACATATTTCACCCAAAAAAACACTAAGGGGTACCCCTTTGTGTTTTTTCAGACTAAATTTTTGACCGTCTCAGATTTCTTCCAAACTCACGATGTTGATTAGGCAGGTCCTGACTTACACAAAGGTGTGATTATTTCCAGCCTATCTCATCCCAAAGCTGAGATATGAGGTCTAACGTAAGTGGGATTTTCTCTCAATAGGTTTATTTGTGTTGAATATATTGGAATTAAATTTATGAGCTTGTTATACATCCAATAAAGAAAAATACAGATGCAATGTAGGATATATTGGACTGACTAGGCTTTTCTGATCGCACCCTTCTTCTCATGTGTTTACCTAGCTTCACTGTAAGTAGGAATCCCATCATGAAATTTACAGTTATTAATTTTATGCAGCACAGCATGTCCCTATATCTTAGCTTTGGGATGTGGTAGGGCAAAAATTACCACACCACTGTTTTCGTCAGGACCTCTCTGACACACGGTGTGGGTTTGAAGAAGAGCTGAGGAGGTCACATATTTCACCCAAAAAAACACTAAGAGGTACCCCTTTGTGTTTTTTTAGACTAAATTTTTGACCATCTCAGATTTCTTCCAAACTCACGATGTTCATTAGGCAGGTCCTGACTTACACAAAGGTGTGATTATTTTCAGCCTATCTCGTCCCAAAGCTGAGATATGAGGACAAACTTAACTGGGATTTTCTCTTAATAGGTTTATTGGTGTTGAATATATTGGAATTAAATTTATGAGCTTTTTATACGTCCAATAAAGCAAAATACAGATGCAATATAGGATGTATTGGACTGACTAGGCTTTTCTGATCGCACCCTTCTACTCATGTGTTTACCTAGCTTCACTGGAAGTAGGAATCCCATCATGAAATTTACAGTTATACATTTTATGCAGCACAGCATGTCCCTATAATTTAGCTTTGGGATGTGGTAGGGCAAAAATTACCACACCACTGTCTTCGTCAGGACCTCCCTGACACACGGTGTGGGATTGAACAAGATCTGAAGAGGTCACATATTTCACCCAAAAAAACACTAAGGGGTACCCCTTTGTGTTTTTTCAGTCTAAATTTTTGACCGTCTCAGATTTCTTCCAAACTCACGATGTTCATTAGGCAGGTCCTGACTTACACAAAGGTGTGATTATTTTCAGCCTATCTCATCCCAAAGCTGAGATATGAGGACAAACTGAACTGGGATTTTCTCTCAATAGGTTTATTGGTGTTGAATTTATTGGAATTGAATTCGTGAGCTTTTTATACGTCCAATAAAACAAAATACAGATGCAATGTAGGATATATTGGACTGACTAGGCTTTTCTGATCGCACCCTTCTACTCATGTGTTTACCTAGCTTCACTGGAAGTAGGAATCCCATCATGAAATTTACAGTTATACATTTTATGCAGCACAACATGTCCCTATATCTCAGCTCTGGGATGTGGTAGGGCAACAAATACCACACCACTGTCTTCGTCAGGACCTCCCTGACACACGGTGTGGGTTTGAACAAGATCTGAAGAGGTCACATATTTCACCCAAAAAAACACTAAGGGGTACCCCTTTGTGTTTTTTCAGTCTAAATTTTTGACCGTCTCAGATTTCTTCCAAACTCACGATGTTCATTAGGCAGGTCCTGACTTACACAAAGGTGTGATTATTTTCAGCCTATCTCATCCCAAAGCTGAGATATGAGGACAAACTGAACTGGGATTTTCTCTCAATAGGTTTATTGGTGTTGAATATATTGGAATTGAATTCGTGAGCTTTTTATACGTCCAATAAAACAAAATACAGATGCAATGTAGGATATATTGGACTGACTAGGCTTTTCTGATCGCACCCTTCTACTCATGTGTTTACCTAGCTTCACTGGAAGTAGGAATCCCATCATGAAATTTACAGTTATACATTTTATGCAGCACAACATGTCCCTATATCTCAGCTCTGGGATGTGGTAGGGCAACAATTACCACACCACTGTCTTCGTCAGGACCTCCCTGACACACGGTGTGGGTTTGAACAAGATCTGAAGAGGTCACATATTTCACCCAAATAAACACTAAGGGGTACCCCTTTGTGTTTTTTCAGACTAAATTTTTGACCGTCTCAGATTTCTTCCAAACTCACGATGTTGATTAGGCAGGTCCTGACTTACACAAAGGTGTGATTATTTTTAGCCTATCTCATCCCAAAGCTGAGATATGAGGACAAACTTAACTGGGATTTTCTCTCAATAGGTTTATTGGTGTTGAATATATTGGAATTAAATTTATGAGCTTGTTATACGTCCAATAAAGCAAAATACAGATGCAATGTAGGATATATTGGACTGACTAGGCTTTTCTGATCGCACCCTTCTACTCATGTGTTTACCTAGCTTCACTGGAAGTAGGATTCCCATCATGAAATTTACAGTTATTAATTTTATGCAGCACAGCATGTCCCTATATCTTAGCTTTGGGATGTGGTAGGACAAAAATTACCACACCACTGTCTTCGTCAGGACCTCCCTGACACACGGTGTGGGTTTGAACAAGATCTGAAGAGGTCACATATTTCACCCAAAAAACACTAAGGGGTACCCCTTTGTGTTTTTTCAGACTAAATTTTTGACCGTCTCAGATTTCTTCCAAACTCACAATGTTCATTAGGCAGGTCCTGACTTACACAAAGGTGTGATTATTTTTAGCCTATCTCATCCCAAAGCTGAGATATGAGGACAAACTTAACTGGGATTTTCTCTCAATAGGTTTATTGGTGTTGAATATATTGGAATTAAATTTATGAGCTTTTTATACATCCAATACAGCAAAATACAGATGCAATGTAGGATATATTGGACTGACTAGGCTTTTCTGATCGCACCCTTCTACTCATGTGTTTACCTAGCTTCACTGGAAGTAGGAATCCCATCATGAAATTTACAGTTATTAATTTTATGCAGCACAGCATGTCCCTATATCTTAGCTTTGGGATGTGGTAGGGCAAAAATTACCACACCACTGTCTTCGTCAGGACCTCCCTGACACACGGTGTGGGTTTGAACAAGATCTGAAGAGGTCACATATTTCACCCAAAAAAACACTAAGGGGTACCCCTTTGTGTTTTTTTAGACTAAATTTTTGACCGTCTCAGATTTCTTCCAAACTCACGATGTTCATTAGGCAGGTCCTGACTTACACAAAGGTATGATTATTTTCAGCCTATCTCATCCCAAAGCTGAGATATGAGGACAAACTGAACTGGGATTTTCTCTCAATAGGTTTATTGGTGTTGAATATATTGGAATTGAATTCGTGAGCTTTTTATACGTCCAATAAAGCAAAATACAGATGCAATGTAGGATATATTGGACTGACTAGGCTTTTCTGATCGCACCCTTCTACTCATGTGTTTACCTAGCTTCACTGGAAGTAGGAATCCCATCATGAAATTTACAGTTATACATTTTATGCAGCACAACATGTCCCTATATCTCAGCTCTGGGATGTGGTAGGGCAACAATTACCACACCACTGTCTTCGTCAGGACCTCCCTGACACACGGTGTGGGTTTGAAGAAGATCTGAAGAGGTCACATATTTCACCCAAAAAAACACTAAGGGGTACCCCTTTGTGTTTTTTCAGACTAAATTTTTGACCGTCTCAGATTTCTTCCAAACTCACGATGTTGATTAGGCAGGTCCTGACTTACACAAAGGTGTGATTATTTTTAGCCTATCTCATCCCAAAGCTGAGATATGAGGACAAACTTAACTGGGATTTTCTCTCAATAGGTTTATTGGTGTTGAATATATTGGAATTAAATTTATCAGCTTGTTATACGTCCAATAAAGCAAAATACAGATGCAATGTAGGATATATTGGACTGACTAGGCTTTTCTGATCGCACCCTTCTACTCATGTGTTTACCTAGCTTCACTGGAAGTAGGATTCCCATCATGAAATTTACAGTTATTAATTTTATGCAGCACAGCATGTCCCTATATCTTAGCTTTGGGATGTGGTAGGACAAAAATTACCACACCACTGTCTTCGTCAGGACCTCCCTGACACACGGTGTGGGTTTGAACAAGATCTGAAGAGGTCACATATTTCACCCAAAAAACACTAAGGGGTACCCCTTTGTGTTTTTTCAGACTAAATTTTTGACCGTCTCAGATTTCTTCCAAACTCACAATGTTCATTAGGCAGGTCCTGACTTACACAAAGGTGTGATTATTTTTAGCCTATCTCATCCCAAAGCTGAGATATGAGGACAAACTTAACTGGGATTTTCTCTCAATAGGTTTATTGGTGTTGAATATATTGGAATTAAATTTATGAGCTTTTTATACATCCAATACAGCAAAATACAGATGCAATGTAGGATATATTGGACTGACTAGGCTTTTCTGATCGCACCCTTCTACTCATGTGTTTACCTAGCTTCACTGGAAGTAGGAATCCCATCATGAAATTTACAGTTATTAATTTTATGCAGCACAGCATGTCCCTATATCTTAGCTTTGGGATGTGGTAGGACAAAAATTACCACACCACTGTCTTCGTCAGGACCTCCCTGACACACGGTGTGGGTTTGAACAAGATCTGAAGATGTCACATATTTCACCCAAAAAAACACTAAGGGGTACCCCTTTGTGTTTTTTTAGACTAAATTTTTGACCGTCTCAGATTTCTTCCAAACTCACGATGTTCATTAGGCAGGTCCTGACTTACACAAAGGTGTGATTATTTTCAGCCTATCTCATCCCAAAGCTGAGATATGAGGACAAACTGAACTGGGATTTTCTCTCAATAGGTTTATTGGTGTTGAATATATTGGAATTGAATTCGTGAGCTTTTTATACGTCCAATAAAGCAAAATACAGATGCAATGTAGGATATATTGGACTGACTAGGCTTTTCTGATCGCACCCTTCTACTCATGTGTTTACCTAGCTTCACTGGAAGTAGGAATCCCATCATGAAATTTACAGTTATACATTTTATGCAGCACAGCATGTCCCTATATCTTAGCTTTGGGATGTGGTAGGACAAAAATTACCACACCACTGTCTTCGTCAGGACCTCCCTGACACACGGTGTGGGTTTGAACAAGATCTGAAGAGGTCACATATTTCACCCAAAAAACACTAAGGGGTACCCCTTTGTGTTTTTTCAGACTAAATTTTTGACCGTCTCAGATTTCTTCCAAACTCACAATGTTCATTAGGCAGGTCCTGACTTACACAAAGGTGTGATTATTTTCAGCCTATCTCATCCCAAAGCTGAGATATGAGGACACACTGAACTGGGATTTTCTCTCAATAGGTTTATTGGTGTTGAATATATTGGAATTAAATTCATGAGCTTTTTATACGTCCAATAAAGCAAAATACAGATGCAATGTAGGATATATTGGACTGACTAGGCTTTTCTGATCGCACCCTTCTACTCATGTGTTTACCTAGCTTCACTGGAAGTAGGAATCCCATCATGAAATTTACAGTTATACATTTTATGCAGCACAGCATGTCCCTATATCTTAGCTTTGGGATGTGGTAGGACAAAAATTACCACACCACTGTCTTCGTCAGGACCTCCCTGACACACGGTGTGGGTTTAAACAAGATCTGAAGAGGTCACATATTTCACCCAAAAAACACTAAGGGGTACCCCTTTGTTTTTTTTCAGACTAAATTTTTGACCATCTCAGATTTCTTCCAAACTCACGATGTTGATTAGGCAGGTCCTGACTTACACAAAGGTGTGATTATTTTCAGCCTATCTCGTCCCAAAGCTGAGATATGAGGACAAACTTAACTGGGATTTTCTCTTAATAGGTTTATTGGTGTTGAATATATTGGAATTAAATTTATGAGCTTTTTATACGTCCAATAAAGCAAAATACAGATGCAATGTAGGATATATTGGACTGACTAGGCTTTTCTGATCGCACCCTTCTACTCATGTGTTTACCTAGCTTCACTGGAAGTAGGATTCCCATCATGAAATTTACAGTTATTAATTTTATGCAGCACAGCATGTCCCTATATCTTAGCTTTGGGATGTGGTAGGGCAACAATTACCACACCACTGTCTTCGTCAGGACCTCCCTGACACACGGTGTGGGTTTGAAGAAGATCTGAAGAGGTCACATATTTCACCAAAAAAAACACTAAGGGGTACCCCTTTGTGTTTTTTTAGACTAAATTTTTGACCATCTCAGATTTCTTCCAAACTCACGATGTTGATTAGGCAGGTCCTGACTTACACAAAGGTGTGATTATTTTTAGCCTATCTCATCCTAAAGCTGAGATATGAGGACTAACTTAACTGGGATTTTCTCTCAATAGGTTTATTGGTGTTGAATATATTGGAATTAAATTTATGAGCTTGTTATACGTCCAATAAAGCAAAATACAGATGCAATGTAGGATATATTGGACTGACTAGGCTTTTCTGATTGCACCCTTCTACTCATGTGTTTACCTAGCTTCACAGGAAGTAGGAATCCCATCATGAAATTTACAGTTATACATTTTATGCAGCACAACATGTCCCTATATCTTAGCTTTGGGATGTGGTAGGGCAACAATTACCACACCATTGCCTTCGTCAGGACCTCTCTGACACACGGTGTGGGTTTGAAGAAGATCTGAAGAGGTCACATATTTCACCCAATAAAACACTAAGGGGTACCCCTTTGTGTTTTTTTAGACTAAATTTTTGACCATCTCAGATTTCTTCCAAACTCACGATGTTGATTAGGCAGGTCCTGACTTACACAAAGGTGTGATTATTTTCAGCCTATCTCATCCCAAAGCTGAGATATGAGGACAAACTTAACTGGGATTTTCTCTCAATAGGTTTATTGGTGTTGAATATATTGGAATTAAATTTATGAGCTTGTTATACGTCCAATAAAGCAAAATACAGATGCAATGTAGGATATATTGGACTAGCTAGGCTTTTCTGATCGCACCCTTCTACTCATGTGTTTACCTAGCTTCACTGGAAGTAGGAATCCCATCATGAAATTTACAGTTATACATTTTATGCAGCACAGCATGTCCCTATATCTTAGCTTTGGGATGTGGTAGGACAAAAATTACCACACCACTGTCTTCGTCAGGACCTCCCTGACACACGGTGTGGGTTTGAACAAGATCTGAAGTGGTCACATATTTCACCCAAAAAACACTAAGGGGTACCCCTTTGTGTTTTTTCAGACTAAATTTTTGACCGTCTCAGATTTCTTCCAAACTCACAATGTTCATTAGGCAGGTCCTGACTTACACAAAGGTGTGATTATTTTCAGCCTATCTCATCCCAAAGCTGAGATATGAGGACACACTGAACTGGGATTTTCTCTCAATAGGTTTATTGGTGTTGAATATATTGGAATTAAATTCATGAGCTTTTTATACGTCCAATAAAGCAAAATACAGATGCAATGTAGGATATATTGGACTGACTAGGCTTTTCTGATCGCACCCTTCTACTCATGTGTTTACCTAGCTTCACTGGAAGTAGGAATCCCATCATGAAATTTACAGTTATACATTTTATGCAGCACAGCATGTCCCTATATCTTAGCTTTGGGATGTGGTAGGACAAAAATTACCACACCACTGTCTTCGTCAGGACCTCCCTGACACACGGTGTGGGTTTAAACAAGATCTGAAGAGGTCACATATTTCACCCAAAAAACACTAAGGGGTATGTGTTTTTTCAGACTAAATTTTTGACCGTCTCAGATTTCTTCCAAACTCACAATGTTCATTAGGCAGGTCCTGACTTACACAAAGGTGTGATTATTTTCAGCCTATCTCATCCCAAAGCTGAGATATGAGGACACACTGAACTGGGATTTTCTCTCAATAGGTTTATTGGTGTTGAATATATTGGAATTAAATTCATGAGCTTTTTATACGTCCAATAAAGCAAAATACAGATGCAATGTAGGATATATTGGACTGACTAGGCTTTTCTGATCGCACCCTTCTACTCATGTGTTTACCTAGCTTCACTGGAAGTAGGAATCCCATCATGAAATTTACAGTTATACATTTTATGCAGCACAACATGTCCCTATATCTCAGCTCTGGGATGTGGTAGGGCAACAATTACCACACCACTGTCTTCGTCAGGACCTCTCTGACACACGGTGTGGGTTTGAAGAAGATCTGAAGAGGTCACATATTTCACCAAAAAAAACACTAAGGGGTACCCCTTTGTGTTTTTTTAGACTAAATTTTTGACCATCTCAGATTTCTTCCAAACTCACGATGTTGATTAGGCAGGTCCTGACTTACACAAAGGTGTGATTATTTTTAGCCTATCTCATCCTAAAGCTGAGATATGAGGACTAACTTAACTGGGATTTTCTCTCAATAGGTTTATTGGTGTTGAATATATTGGAATTAAATTTATGAGCTTGTTATACGTCCAATAAAGCAAAATACAGATGCAATGTAGAATATATTGGACTGACTAGGCTTTTCTGATCGCACCCTTCTACTCATGTGTTTACCTAGCTTCACAGGAAGTAGGAATCCCATCATGAAATTTACAGTTATTAATTTTATGCAGCAAAGCATGTCCCTATATCTTAGCTTTGGGATGTGGTAGGACAAAAATTACCACACCACTGTTTTCGTCAGGACCTCTCTGACACACGGTGTGGGTTTGAAGAAGAGCTGAGGAGGTCACATATTTAACCCAAAAAAACACTAAGAGGTACCCCTTTGTGTTTTTTTAGACTAAATTTTTGACCATCTCAGATTTCTTCCAAACTCACGATGTTGATTAGGCAGGTCCTGACTTACACAAAGGTGTGATTATTTTCAGCCTATCTCGTCCCAAAGCTGAGATATGAGGACAAACTTAACTGGGATTTTCTCTTAATAGGTATGTTGGTGTTGAATATATTGGAATTAAATTTATGAGCTTTTTATACGTCCAATAAAGCAAAATACAGATGCAATGTAGGATGTATTGGACTGACTAGGCTTTTCTGATCGCACCCTTCTACTCATGTGTTTACCTAGCTTCACTGGAAGTAGGAATCCCATCATGAAATTTACAGTTATACATTTTATGCAGCACAACATGTCCCTATATCTCAGCTCTGGGATGTGGTAGGGCAACAATTACCACACCACTGTCTTCGTCAGGACCTCCCTGACACACGGTGTGGGTTTGAAGAAGATCTGAAAAGGTCACATATTTCACCCAAAAAAACACTAAGGGGTGCCCCTTTGTGTTTTTTTAGACTAAATTTTTGACCGTCTCAGATTTCTTCCAAACTCACGATGTTCATTAGGCAGGTCCTGACTTACACAAAGGTGTGATTATTTTCAGCCTATCTCATCCCAAAGCTGAGATATGAGGACAAACTTAACTGGGATTTTCTCTCAATAGGTTTATTGGTGTTGAATATATTGGAATTAAATTTATGAGCTTTTTATACATCCAATAAAGCAAAATACAGATGCAATGTAGGATATATTGGACTGACTAGGCTTTTCTGATCGCACCCTTCTACTCATATGTTTACCTAGCTTCACTGGAAGTAGGAATCCCATCATGAAATTTACAGTTATTAATTTTATGCAGCACAGCATGTCCCTATATCTTAGCTTTGGGATGTGGTAGGACAAAAATTACCACACCACTGTCTTCGTCAGGACCTCCCTGACACACGGTGTGGGTTTGAAGAAGATCTGAAGAGGTCACATATTTCACCCAAAAAAACACTAAGGGGTACCCCTTTGTGTTTTTTCAGACTAAATTTTTGACCGTCTCAGATTTCTTCCAAACTCACGATGTTGATTAGGCAGGTCCTGACTTACACAAAGGTGTGATTATTTCCAGCCTATCTCATCCCAAAGCTGAGATATGAGGTCTAACGTAAGTGGGATTTTCTCTCAATAGGTTTATTTGTGTTGAATATATTGGAATTAAATTTATGAGCTTGTTATACATCCAATAAAGAAAAATACAGATGCAATGTAGGATATATTGGACTGACTAGGCTTTTCTGATCGCACCCTTCTTCTCATGTGTTTACCTAGCTTCACTGTAAGTAGGAATCCCATCATGAAATTTACAGTTATTAATTTTATGCAGCACAGCATGTCCCTATATCTCAGCTCTGGGATGTGGTAGGGCAACAATTACCACACCACTGTCTTCGTCAGGACCTCCCTGACACACGGTGTGGGTTTGAAGAAGATCTGAAGAGGTCACATATTTCACCCAAAAAAACACTAAGGGGTACCCCTTTGTGTTTTTTCAGACTAAATTATTGACCGTCTCAGATTTCTTCCAAACTCATGATGTTGATTAGGCAGGTCCTGACTTACACAAAGGTGTGATTATTTTCAGCCTAACTCATCCCAAAGCTGAGATATGAGGACAAACTTAACTGGGATTTTCTCTCAATAGGTTTATTTGTTTTGAATATATTGGAATTAAATTTATGAGCTTGTTTTACGTCCAATAAAGCAAAATACAGATGCAATGTAGGATATATTGGACTGACTAGGCTTTTCTGATCGCACCCTTCTACTCATGTGTTTACCTAGCTTCACTGGAAGTAGGAATCCCATCATGAAGTTTACAGTTATACATTTTATGCAGCACAACATGTCCCTATATATTAGCTTTGGGATGTGGTAGGGCAACAATTACCACACCATTGTCTTCGTCAGGACCTCTTTGACACACGGTGTGGGTTTGAAGAAGATCTGAAGAGGTCACATATTTCACCCAAAAAAACACTAAGGGGTACCCCTTTGTGTTTTTTTAGACTAAATTTTTGACCATCTCAGATTTCTTCCACACTCACGATGTTGATTAGGCAGGTCCTGACTTACACAAAGGTGTGATTATTTTCAGCCTATCTCATCCCAAAGCTGAGATATGAGGACAAACTTAACTGGGATTTTCTCTCAATAGGTTTATTGGTGTTGAATATATTGGAATTAAATTTATGAGCTTGTTATACGTCCAATAAAGCAAAATACAGATGCAATGTAGGATATATTGGACTGACTAGGCTTTTCTGATCGCACCCTTCTACTCATGTGTTTACCTAGCTTCACTGAAAGTAGGAATCCCGTCATGAAATTTACAGTTATTAATTTTATGCAGCAAAGCATGTCCCTATATCTTAGCTTTGGGATGTGGTAGGACAAAAATTACCACACCACTGTTTTCGTCAGGACCTCTCTGACACACGGTGTGGGTTTGAACAAGATCTGAAGAGGTCACATATTTCACCCAAAAAAACACTAAGGGGTACCCCTTTGTGTTTTTTCAGACTAAATTTTTGACCATCTCAGATTTCTTCCAAACTCACGATGTTGATTTGGCAGGTCCTGACTTACACAAAGGTGTGATTACTTCCAGCCTATCTCATTCCAAAGCTGAGATATGAGGTCTAACGTAAGTGGGATTTTCTCTCAATAGGTATATTGGTGTTGAATATATTGGAATTAAATTTATGAGCTTTTTATACGTCCAATAAAGCAAAATACAGATGCAATGTAGGATGTATTGGACTGACTAGGCTTTTCTGATCACACCCTTCTACTCATGTGTTTACCTAGCTTCACTGGAAGTAGGAATCCCATCATGAAATTTACAGTTATACATTTTATGCAGCACAGCATGTCCCTATAATTTAGCTTTGGGATGTGGTAGGGCAACAATTACCACACCACTGTCTTCGTCAGGACCTCCCTGACACACGGTGTGGGATTGAACAAGATCTGAAGAGGTCACATATTTCACCCAAAAAAACACTAAGAGGTACCCCTTTGTGTTTTTTCAGTCTAAATTTTTGACCGTCTCAGATTTCTTCCAAACTCACGATGTTCATTAGGCAGGTCCTGACTTACACAAAGGTGTGATTATTTCCAGCCTATCTCATCCCAAAGCTGAGATATGAGGTCTAATGTAAGTGGGATTTTCTCTCAATAGGTTTATTTGTGTTGAATATATTGGAATTAAATTTATGAGCTTGTTATATATCCAATAAAGAAAAATACAGATGCAATGTAGGATATATTGGACTGACTAGGCTTTTCTGATCGCACCCTTCTACTCATGTGTTTACCTAGCTTCACTGGAAGTAGGAATCCCATCATGAAATTTACAGTTATACATTTTATGCAGCACAACATGTCCCTATATCTCAGCTCTGGGATGTGGTAGGGCAACAATTACCACACCACTGTCTTCGTCAGGACCTCCCTGACACACGGTGTGGGTTTGAAGAAGATCTGAAGAGGTCACATATTTCACCCAAAAAAACACTAAGGGGTACCCCTTTGTGTTTTTTCAGACTAAATTTTTGACCGTCTCAGATTTCTTCCAAACTCACGATGTTGATTAGGCAGGTCCTGACTTACACAAAGGTGTGATTATTTTCAGCCTATCTCATCCCAAAGCTGAGATATGAGGTCTAATGTAAGTGGGATTTTCTCTCAATAGGTTTATTTGATTTGAATATATTGGAATTAAATTTATGAGCTTGATATATATCCAATAAAGAAAAATACAGATGCAATGTAGGATATATTGGACTGACTAGGCTTTTCTGATCGCACCCTTCTACTCATGTGTTTACCTAGCTTCACTGGAAGTAGGAATCCCATCATGAAATTTACAGTTATACATTTTATACAGCACAACATGTCCCTATATCTCAGCTCTGGGATGTGGTAGGGCAACAATTACCACACCACTGTCTTCGTCAGGACCTCCCTGACACACGGTGTGGGTTTGAAGAAGATCTGAAGAGGTCACATATTTCACCCAAAAAAACTAAGGGGTACCCCTTTGTGTTTTTTCAGACTAAATTTTTGACCGTCTCAGATTTCTTCCAAACTCACGATGTTGATTAGGCAGGTCCTGACTTACACAAAGGTGTGATTATTTTCAGCCTATCTCATCCCAAAGCTGAGATATGAGGACAAACTGAACTGGGATTTTCTCTCAATAGGTTTATTGGTGTTGAATATATTGGAATTAAATTCGTGAGCTTTTTATACGTCCAATAAAGCAAAATACAGATGCAATGTAGGATATATTGGACTGACTAGGCTTTTCTGATCGCACCCTTCTACTCATGTGTTTACCTAGCTTCACTGGAAGTAGGAATCCCATCATGAAATTTACAGTTATACATTTTATGCAGCACAACATGTCCCTATATCTCAGCTCTGGGATGTGGTAGGGCAACAATTACCACACCACTGTCTTCGTCAGGACCTCCCTGACACACGGTGTGGGTTTGAAGAAGATCTGAAGAGGTCACATATTTCACCCAAAAAAACACTAAGGGGTACCCCTTTGTGTTTTTTCAGACTAAATTTTTGACCGTCTCAGATTTCTTCCAAACTCACGATGTTGATTAGGCAGGTCCTGACTTACACAAAGGTGTGATTATTTCCAGCCTATCTCATCCCAAAGCTGAGATATGAGGTCTAATGTAAGTGGGATTTTCTCTCAATAGGTTTATTTGTGTTGAATATATTGGAATTAAATTTATGAGCTTGTTATATATCCAATAAAGAAAAATACAGATGCAATGTAGGATATATTGGACTGACTAGGCTTTTCTGATCGCACCCTTCTACTCATGTGTTTACCTAGCTTCACTGGAAGTAGGAATCCCATCATGAAATTTACAGTTATACATTTTATGCAGCACAACATGTCCCTATATCTCAGTTCTGGGATGTGGTAGGGCAACAATTACCACACCACTGTCTTCGTCAGGACCTCCCTGACACACGGTGTGGGTTTGAAGAAGATCTGAAGAGGTCACATATTTCACCCAAAAAAACTAAGGGGTACCCCTTTGTGTTTTTTCAGACTAAATTTTTGACCGTCTCAGATTTCTTCCAAACTCACGATGTTGATTAGGCAGGTCCTGACTTACACAAAGGTGTGATTATTTTCAGCCTATCTCATCCCAAAGCTGAGATATGAGGACAAACTTAACTGGGATTTTCTCTCAATAGGTTTATTGGTGTTGAATATATTGGAATTAAATTTATGAGCTTTTTATACATCCAATAAAGCAAAATACAGATGCAATGTAGGATATATTGGACTGACTAGGCTTTTCTGATCGCACCCTTCTACTCATGTGTTTACCTAGCTTCACTGGAAGTAGGAATCCCATCATGAAATTTACAGTTATACATTTTATGCAACACAACATGTCCCTATATCTTAGCTTTAGGATGTGGTAGGGCAACAATTACCACACCACTGTCTTTGTCAGGACCTCTCTGACACACGGTGTGGGTTTGAAGAAGAGCTGAGGAGGTCACATATTTCACCCAAGAAAACACTAAGGGGTACCCCTTTGTGTTTTTTTAGACTAAATTTTTGACCATCTCAGATTTCTTCCACACTCACGATGTTGATTAGGCAGGTCCTGACTTACACAAAGGTGTGATTATTTTCAGCCTATCTCATCCCAAAGCTGAGATATGAGGACAAACTTAACTGGGATTTTCTCTCAATAGGTTTATTGGTGTTGAATATATTGGAATTAAATTTATGAGCTTGTTATACGTCCAATAAAGCAAAATACAGATGCAATGTAGGATATATTGGACTGACTAGGCTTTTCTGATCGCACCCTTCTACTCATGTGTTTACCTAGCTTCACTGGAAGTAGGAATCCCATCATGAAATTTACAGTTATTAATTTTATGCAGCACAGCATGTCCCTATATCTTAGCTTTGGGATGTGGTAGGACAAAAATTACCACACCACTGTCTTCGTCAGGACCTCTCTGACACACGGTGTGGGTTTGAAGAAGATCTGAGGAGGTCACATATTTCACCCAAAAAAACACTAAGGGGTACCCCTTTGTGTTTTTTTAGACTAAATTTTTGACCATCTCAGATTTCTTCCAAACTCACGATGTTGATTAGGCAGGTCCTGACTTACACAAAGGTGTGATTATTTTCAGCCTATCTCATCCCAAAGCTGAGATATGAGGACAAACTTAACTGGGATTTTCTCTCAATAGGTTTATTGGTGTTGAATATATTGGAATTAAATTTATGAGCTTGTTATACGTCCAATAAAGCAAAATACAGATGCAATGTAGGATATATTGGACTGACTAGGCTTTTCTGATCGCACCCTTCTACTCATGTGTTTACCTAGCTTCACTGGAAGTAGGATTCCCATCATGAAATTTACAGTTATTAATTTTATGCAGCACAGCATGTCCCTATATCTTAGCTTTGGGATGTGGTAGGACAAAAATTACCACACCACTGTCTTCGTCAGGAACTCCCTGACACACGGTGTGGGTTTGAACAAGATCTGAGGAGGTCACATATTTCACCCAAAAAACACTAAGGGGTACCCCTTTGTGTTTTTTCAGACTAAATTTTTGACCGTCTCAGATTTCTTCCAAACTCACGATGTTGATTAGGCAGGTCCTGACTTACACAAAGGTGTGATTATTTTCAGCCTATCTCATCCCAAAGCTGAGATATGAGGACAAACTTAACTGGGATTTTCTCTCAATAGGTTTATTGGTGTTGAATATATTGGAATTAAATTTATGAGCTTTTTATACGTCCAATAAAGCAAAATACAGATGCAATGTAGGATATATTGGACTGACTAGGCTTTTCTGATCGCACCCTTCTACTCATGTGTTTACCTAGCTTCACTGGAATGAGGAATCCCATCATGAAATTTACAGTTATACATTTTATGCAGCACAGCATGTCCCTATATCTTAGCTTTGGGATGTGGTAGGGCAACAATTACCACACCACTGTCTTCGTCAGGACCTCTCTGACACACGGTGTGGGTTTGAAGAAGATCTGAAGAGGTCACATATTTCACCCAAAAAAACACTAAGGGGTACCCCTTTGTGTTTTTTAAGACTAAATTTTTGACCATCTCAGATTTCTTCCACACTCACGATGTTGATTAGGCACGTCCTGACTTACACAAAGGTGTGATTATTTTCAGCCTATCTCATCCCAAAGCTGAGATATGAGGACAAACTTAACTGGGATTTTCTCTCAATAGGTTTATTGGTGTTGAATATATTGGAATTAAATTTATGAGCTTTTTATACGTCCAATAAAGCAACATACAGATGCATTGTAGGATATATTGGACTGACTAGGCTTTTCTGATCGCACCCTTCTACTCATGTGTTTACCTAGCTTCACTGGAATGAGGAATCCCATCATGAAATTTACAGTTATACATTTTATGCAGCACAATATGTCCCTATATCTTAGCTTTGGGATGTGGTAGGGCAACAATTACCACACCACTGTCTTCGTCAGGACCTCTCTGACACACGGTGTGGGTTTGAAGAAGATCTGAAGAGGTCACATATTTCACCCAAAAAAACACTAAGGGGTACCCCTTTGTGTTTTTTTAGACTAAATTTTTGACCATCTCAGATTTCTTCCACACTCACGATGTTGATTAGGCAGGTCCTGACTTACACAAAGGTGTGATTATTTTCAGCCTATCTCATCCCAAAGCTGAGATATGAGGACAAACTTAACTGGGATTTTCTCTCAATAGGTTTATTGGTGTTGAATATATTGGAATTAAATTTATGAGCTTTTTATACGTCCAATAAAGCAAAATACAGATGCAATGTAGGATATATTGGACTGACTAGGCTTTTCTGATCGCACCCTTCTACTCATGTGTTTACCTAGCTTCACTGGAAGTAGGAATCCCATCATGAAATTTACAGTTATACATTTTATGCAGCACAATATGTCCCTATATCTTAGCTTTGGGATGTGGTAGGGCAACAATTACCACACCACTGTCTTCGTCAGGACCTCTCTGACACACGGTGTGGGTTTGAAGAAGATCTGAGGAGGTCACATATTTCACCCAAAAAAACACTAAGGGGTACCCCTTTGTGTTTTTTTAGACTAAATTTTTGACCATCTCAGATTTCTTCCAAACTCACGATGTTGATTAGGCAGGTCCTGACTTAAACAAAGGTGTGATTATTTTCAGCCTATCTCATCCCAAAGCTGAGATATGAGGACAAACTTAACTGGGATTTTCTCTCAATAGGTTTATTGGTGTTGAATATATTGGAATTAAATTTATGAGCTTGTTATACGTCCAATAAAGCAAAATACAGATGTAATGTAGGATATATTGGACTGACTAGGCTTTTCTGATCGCACCCTTCTACTCATGTGTTTACCTAGCTTCACTGGAAGTAGGAATCCCATCATGAAATTTACAGTTATACATTTTATGCAGCACAACATGTCCCTATATCTCAGCTCTGGGATGTGGTAGGGCAACAATTACCACACCACTGTCTTCGTCAGGACCTCCCTGACACACGGTGTGGGTTTGAAGAAGATCTGAAGAGGTCACATATTTCACCCAAAAAAACACTAAGGGGTACCCCTTTGTGTTTTTTCAGACTAAATTATTGACCGTCTCAGATTTCTTCCAAACTCACAATGTTGATTAGGCAGGTCCTGACTTACACAATGGTGTGATTATTTTCAGCCTATCTCATCCCAAAGCTGAGATATGAGGACAAACTTAACTGGGATTTTCTCTTAATAGGTATATTGGTGTTGAATATATTGGAAGTAAGTTTATGAGCTTTTTATACGTCCAATAAAGCAAAATACAGATGCAATGTAGGATGTATTGGACTGACTAGGCTTTTCTGATCACACCCTTCTACTCATGTGTTTACCTAGCTTCACTGGAAGTAGGAATCCCATCATGAAATTTACAGTTATACATTTTATGCAGCACAGCATGTCCCTATAATTTAGCTTTGGGATGTGGTAGGGCAACAATTACCACACCACTGTCTTCGTCAGGACCTCCCTGACACACGGTGTGGGATTGAGCAAGATCTGAAGAGGTCACATATTTCACCCAAAAAAACACTAAGGGGTACCCCTTTGTGTTTTTTCAGTCTAAATTTTTGACCGTCTCAGATTTCTTCCAAACTCACGATGTTCATTAGGCAGGTCCTGACTTACACAAAGGTGTGATTATTTCCAGCCTATCTCATTCCAAAGCTGAGATATGAGGTCTAACGTAAGTGGGATTTTCTCTCAATAGGTTTATTTGTGTTGAATATATTGGAATTAAATTCGTGAGCTTTTTATACGTCCAATAAAGCAAAATACAGATGCAATGTAGGATATATTGGACTGACTAGGCTTTTCTGATCGCACCCTTCTACTCATGTGTTTACCTAGCTTCACTGGAAGTAGGAATCCCATCATGAAATTTACAGTTATACATTTTATGCAGCACAACATGTCCCTATATCTCAGCTCTGGGATGTGGTAGGGCAACAATTACCACACCACTGTCTTCGTCAGGACCTCCCTGACACACGGTGTGGGTTTGAAGAAGATCTGAAGAGGTCACATATTTCACCCAAAAAAACACTAAGGGGTACCCCTTTGTGTTTTTTCAGACTAAATTATTGACCGTCTCAGATTTCTTCCAAACTCACAATGTTGATTAGGCAGGTCCTGACTTACACAATGGTGTGATTATTTTCAGCCTATCTCATCCCAAAGCTGAGATATGAGGACAAACTTAACTGGGATTTTCTCTTAATAGGTATATTGGTGTTGAATATATTGGAAGTAAGTTTATGAGCTTTTTATACGTCCAATAAAGCAAAATACAGATGCAATGTAGGATGTATTGGACTGACTAGGCTTTTCTGATCACACCCTTCTACTCATGTGTTTACCTAGCTTCACTGGAAGTAGGAATCCCATCATGAAATTTACAGTTATACATTTTATGCAGCACAGCATGTCCCTATAATTTAGCTTTGGGATGTGGTAGGGCAACAATTACCACACCACTGTCTTCGTCAGGACCTCCCTGACACACGGTGTGGGATTGAGCAAGATCTGAAGAGGTCACATATTTCACCCAAAAAAACACTAAGGGGTACCCCTTTGTGTTTTTTCAGTCTAAATTTTTGACCGTCTCAGATTTCTTCCAAACTCACGATGTTCATTAGGCAGGTCCTGACTTACACAAAGGTGTGATTATTTTCAGCCTATCTCATCCCAAAGCTGAGAAATGAGGACAAACTGAACTGGGATTTTCTCTCAATAGGTTTATTGGTGTTGAATATATTGGAATTAAATTCGTGAGCTTTTTATACGTCCAATAAAGCAAAATACAGATGCAATGTAGGATATATTGGACTGACTAGGCTTTTCTGATCGCACCCTTCTACTCATGTGTTTACCTAGCTTCACTGGAAGTAGGAATCCCATCATGAAATTTACAGTTATACATTTTATGCAGCACAACATGTCCCTATATCTCAGCTCTGGGATGTGGTAGGGCAACAATTACCACACCACTGTCTTCGTCAGGACCTCCCTGACACACGGTGTGGGTTTGAAGAAGATCTGAAGAGGTCACATATTTCACCCAAAAAAACACTAAGAGGTACCCCTTTGTGTTTTTTTAGACTAAATTTTTGACCGTCTCAGATTTCTTCCAAACTCACGATGTTGATTAGGCAGGTCCTGACTTACACAAAGGTGTGATTATTTCCAGCCTATCTCATTCCAAAGCTGAGATATGAGGTCTAACGTAAGTGGGATTTTCTCTCAATAGGTTTATTTGTGTTGAATATATTGGAATTAAATTTATGAGCTTGTTATACATCCAGTAAAGAAAAATACAGATGCAATGTAGGATATATTGGACTGACTAGGCTTTTCTGATCGCACCCTTCTTCTCATGTGTTTACCTAGCTTCACTGTAAGTAGGAAACCCATCATGAAATTTACAGTTATTAATTTTATGCAGCACAGCATGTCCCTATATCTTAGCTTTGGGATGTGGTAGGGCAAAAATTACCACACCACTGTTTTCGTCAGGACCTCTCTGACACACGGTGTGGGTTTGAAGAAGAGCTGAGGAGGTCACATATTTCACCCAAAAAAACACTAAGAGGTACCCCTTTGTGTTTTTTTAGACTAAATTTTTGACCATCTCAGATTTCTTCCAAACTCACGATGTTGATTAGGCAGGTCCTGACTTACACAAAGGTGTGATTATTTTCAGCCTATCTCGTCCCAAAGCTGAGATATGAGGACAAACTTAACTGGGATTTTCTCTTAATAGGTATATTGGTGTTGAATATATTGGAATTAAATTTATGAGCTTTTTATAAGTCCAATAAAGCAAAATACAGATGCAATGTAGGATGTATTGGACTGACTAGGCTTTTCTGATCGCACCCTTCTACTCATGTGTTTACCTAGCTTCACTGGAAGTAGGAATCCCATCATGAAATTTACAGTTATACATTTTATGCAGCACAGCATGTCCCTATAATTTAGCTTTGGGATGTGGTAGGGCAACAATTACCACACCACTGTCTTCGTCAGGACCTCCCTGACACACGGTGTGGGATTGAACAAGATCTGAAGAGGTCACATATTTCACCCAAAAAAACACTAAGGGGTACCCCTTTGTGTTTTTTCAGACTAAATTTTTGACCGTCTCAGATTTCTTCCAAACTCATGATGTTGATTAGGCAGGTCCTGACTTACACAAAGGTGTGATTATTTTCAGCCTATCTCATCCCAAAGCTGAGATATGAGGACAAACTTAACTGGGATTTTCTCTCAATAGGTTTATTGGTGTTGAATATATTGGAATTAAATTTATGAGCTTTTTATACATCCAATAAAGCAAAATACAGATGCAATGTAGGATATATTGGACTGACTAGGCTTTTCTGATCGCACCCTTCTACTCATGTGTTTACCTAGCTTCACTGGAAGTAGGAATCCCATCATGAAATTTACAGTTATACATTTTATGCAGCACAACATGTCCCTATATCTCAGCTCTGGGATGTGGTAGGGCAACAATTACCACACCACTGTCTTCGTCAGGACCTCCCTGACACACGGTGTGGGTTTGAACAAGATCTGAAGAGGTCACATATTTCACCCAAAAAAACACTAAGGGGTACCCCTTTGTGTTTTTTTAGACTAAATTTTTGACCATCTCAGATTTCTTCCACACTCACGATGTTGATTAGGCAGGTCCTGACTTACACAAAGGTGTGATTATTTTCAGCCTATCTCATCCCAAAGCTGAGATATGAGGACAAACTTAACTGGGATTTTCTCTCAATAGGTTTATTGGTGTTGAATATATTGGAATTAAATTTATAAGCTTGTTATACGTCCAATAAAGCAAAATACAGATGCAATGTAGGATATATTGGACTGACTAGGCTTTTCTGATCACACCCTTCTACTCATGTGTTTACCTAGCTTCACTGGAAGTAGGAATCCCATCATGAAATTTACAGTTATTAATTTTATGCAGCACAGCATGTCCCTATATATTAGCTTTGGGATGTGGTAGGACAAAAATTACCACACCACTCTCTTCGTCAGGACCTCTCTGACACACGGTGTGGGTTTGAAGAAGATCTGAGGAGGTCACATATTTCACCCAAAAAAACACTAAGGGGTACCCCTTTGTGTTTTTTTAGACAAAATTTTTGACCGTCTCAGATTTCTTCCAAACTCACGATGTTGATTAGGCAGGTCCTGACTTACACAAAGGTGTGATTATTTCCAGCCTATCTCATCCCAAAGCTGAGATATGAGGACAAACTTAACTGGGATTTTCTCTCAATAGGTTTATTGGTGTTGAATATATTGGAATTAAATTTATGAGCTTTTTATACGTCCAATAAAGCAAAATACAGATGCAATGTAGGATATATTGGACTGACTAGGCTTTTCTGATCGCACCCTTCTACTCATGTGTTTACCTAGCTTCACTGGAAGTAGGAATCCCATCATGAAATTTACAGTTATACATTTTATGCAGCACAGCATGTCCCTATAATTTAGCTTTGGGATGTGGTAGGGCAACAATTACCACACCACTGTCTTCGTCAGGACCTCCCTGACACACGGTGTGGGTTTGAAGAAGATCTGAAGAGGTCACATATTTCACCCAAAAAAACACTAAGGGGTACCCCTTTGTGTTTTTTTAGACTAAATTTTTGACCATCTCAGATTTCTTCCACACTCACGATGTTGATTAGGCAGGTCCTGACTTACACAAAGGTGTGATTATTTTCAGCCTATCTCATCCCAAAGCTGAGATATGAGGACAAACTTAACTGGGATTTTCTCTCAATAGGTTTATTGGTGTTGAATATATTGGAATTAAATTTATAAGCTTGTTATACGTCCAATAAAGCAAAATACAGATGCAATGTAGGATATATTGGACTGACTAGGCTTTTCTGATCGCACCCTTCTACTCATGTGTTTACCTAGCTTCACTGGAAGTAGGAATCCCATCATGAAATTTACAGTTATACATTTTATGCAGCACAACATGTCCCTATATCTCAGCTCTGGGATGTGGTAGGGCAACAATTACCACACCACTGTCTTCGTCAGGACCTCCCTGACACACGGTGTGGGTTTGAAGAAGATCTGAAGAGGTCACATATTTCACCCAAAAAAACTAAGGGGTACCCCTTTGTGTTTTTTCAGACTAAATTTTTGACCGTCTCAGATTTCTTCCAAACTCACGATGTTGATTAGGCAGGTCCTGACTTACACAAAGGTGTGATTATTTTCAGCCTATCTCATCCCAAAACTGAGATATGAGGACAAACTTAACTGGGATTTTCTCTCAATAGGTTTATTGGTGTTGAATATATTGGAATTAAATTTATGAGCTTTTTATACGTCCAATAAAGCAAAATACAGATGCAATGTAGGATATATTGGACTGACTAGGCTTTTCTGATCGCACCCTTCTACTCATGTGTTTACCTAGCTTCACTGGAAGTAGAAATCCCATCATGAAATTTACAGTTATACATTTTATGCAGCACAACATGTCCCTATATCTTAGCTTTGGGATGTGGTAGGGCAACAATTACCACACCACTGTCTTCGTCAGGACCTCTCTGACACACGGTGTGGGTTTGAAGAAGATCTGAAGAGGTCACATATTTCACCCAAAAAAACACTAAGGGGTACCCCTTTGTGTTTTTTTAGACTAAATTTTTGACCATCTCAGATTTCTTCCACACTCACGATGTTGATTAGGCAGGTCCTGACTTACACAAAGGTGTGATTATTTTCAGCCTATCTCATCCCAAAGCTGAGATATGAGGACAAACTTAACTGGGATTTTCTCTCAATAGGTTTATTGGTGTTGAATATATTGGAATTAAATTTATGAGCTTTTTATACGTCCAATAAAGCAAAATACAGATGCAATGTAGGATATATTGGACTGACTAGGCTTTTCTGATCGCACCCTTCTACTCATGTGTTTACCTAGCTTCACTGGAAGTAGGAATCCCATCATGAAATTTACAGTTATACATTTTATGCAGCACAACATGTCCCTATATCTTAGCTTTGGGATGTGGTAGGGCAACAATTACCACACCGCTGTCTTCGTCAGGACCTCTCTGACACACGGTGTGGGTTTGAAGAAGATCTGAGGAGGTCACATATTTCACCCAAAAAAACACTAAGGGGTACCCCTTTGTGTTTTTTTAGACTAAATTTTTGACCATCTCAGATTTCTTCCAAACTCACGATGTTGATTAGGCAGGTCCTGACTTACACAAAGGTGTGATTATTTTCAGCCTATCTCATCCCAAAGCTGAGATATGAGGACAAACTTAACTGGGATTTTCTCTCAATAGGTTTATTGGTGTTGAATATATTGGAATTAAATTTATGAGCTTGTTATACGTCCAATAAAGCAAAATACAGATGTAATGTAGGATATATTGGACTGACTAGGCTTTTCTGATCGCACCCTTCTACTCATGTGTTTACCTAGCTTCACTGGAAGTAGGAATCCCATCATGAAATTTACAGTTATACATTTTATGCAGCACAACATGTCCCTATATCTCAGCTCTGGGATGTGGTAGGGCAACAATTACCACACCACTGTCTTCGTCATGACCTCCCTGACACACGGTGTGGGTTTGAAGAAGATCTGAAGAGGTCACATATTTCACCCAAAAAAACACTAAGGGGTACCCCTTTTTTTTTTCAGACTAAATTATTGACCGTCTCAGATTTCTTCCAAACTCACGATGTTCATTAGGCAGGTCCTGACTTACACAAAGGTGTGATTATTTTCAGCCTATCTCATCCCAAAGCTGAGATATGAGGACAAACTGAACTGGGATTTTCTCTCAATAGGTTTATTGGTGTTGAATATATTGGAATTGAATTCGTGAGCTTTTTATACGTCCAATAAAGCAAAATACAGATGCAATGTAGGATATATTGGACTGACTAGGCTTTTCTGATCGCACCCTTCTACTCATGTGTTTACCTAGCTTCACTGGAAGTAGGAATCCCATCATGAAATTTACAGTTATACATTTTATGCAGCACAACATGTCCCTATATCTCAGCTCTGGGATGTGGTAGGGCAACAATTACCACACCACTGTCTTCGTCAGGACCTCCCTGACACACGGTGTGGGTTTGAAGAAGATCTGAAGAGGTCACATATTTCACCCAAAAAAACTAAGGGGTACCCCTTTGTGTTTTTTCAGACTAAATTTTTGACCGTCTCAGATTTCTTCCAAACTCACGATGTTGATTAGGCAGGTCCTGACTTACACAAAGGTGTGATTATTTTCAGCCTATCTCATCCCAAAACTGAGATATGAGGACAAACTTAACTGGGATTTTCTCTCAATAGGTTTATTGGTGTTGAATATATTGGAATTAAATTTATGAGCTTTTTATACGTCCAATAAAGCAAAATACAGATGCAATGTAGGATATATTGGACTGACTAGGCTTTTCTGATCGCACCCTTCTACTCATGTGTTTACCTAGCTTCACTGGAAGTAGAAATCCCATCATGAAATTTACAGTTATACATTTTATGCAGCACAACATGTCCCTATATCTTAGCTTTGGGATGTGGTAGGGCAACAATTACCACACCACTGTCTTCGTCAGGACCTCTCTGACACACGGTGTGGGTTTGAAGAAGATCTGAAGAGGTCACATATTTCACCCAAAAAAACACTAAGGGGTACCCCTTTGTGTTTTTTTAGACTAAATTTTTGACCATCTCAGATTTCTTCCACACTCACGATGTTGATTAGGCAGGTCCTGACTTACACAAAGGTGTGATTATTTTCAGCCTATCTCATCCCAAAGCTGAGATATGAGGACAAACTTAACTGGGATTTTCTCTCAATAGGTCTATTGGTGTTGAATATATTGGAATTAAATTTATGAGCTTTTTATACGTCCAATAAAGCAAAATACAGATGCAATGTAGGATATATTGGACTGACTAGGCTTTTCTGATCGCACCCTTCTACTCATGTGTTTACCTAGCTTCACTGGAAGTAGGAATCCCATCATGAAATTTACAGTTATACATTTTATGCAGCACAACATGTCCCTATATCTTAGCTTTGGGATGTGGTAGGGCAACAATTACCACACCGCTGTCTTCGTCAGGACCTCTCTGACACACGGTGTGGGTTTGAAGAAGATCTGAGGAGGTCACATATTTCACCCAAAAAAACACTAAGGGGTACCCCTTTGTGTTTTTTCAGACTAAATTATTGACCGTCTCAGATTTCTTCCAAACTCACGATGTTGATTAGGCAGGTCCTGACTTACACAATGGTGTGATTATTTTCAGCCTATCTCATCCCAAAGCTGAGATATGAGGACAAACTTAACTGGGATTTTCTCTCAATAGGTTTATTGGTGTTGAATATATTGGAAATAAATTTATGAGCTTTTTATACATCCAATAAAGCAAAATACAGATGCAATGTAGGATATATTGGACTGACTAGGCTTTTCTGATCGCACCCTTCTACTCATGTGTTTACCTAGCTTCACTGGAATGAGGAATCCCATCATGAAATTTACAGTTATACATTTTATGCAGCACAACATGTCCCTATATCTTAGCTTTGGGATGTGGTAGGGCAACAATTACCACACCACTGTCTTCGTCAGGACCTCTCTGACACACGGTGTGGGTTTGAAGAAGATCTGAAGAGGTCACATATTTCACCCAAAAAAACACTAAGGGGTACCCCTTTGTGTTTTTTTAGACTAAATTTTTGACCATCTCAGATTTCTTCCACACTCACGATGTTGATTAGGCAGGTCCTGACTTACACAAAGGTGTGATTATTTTCAGCCTATCTCATCCCAAAGCTGAGATATGAGGACAAACTTAACTGGGATTTTCTCTCAATAGGTTTATTGGTGTTGAATATATTGGAATTAAATTTATGAGCTTGTTATACGTCCAATAAAGCAAAATACAGATGCAATGTAGGATATATTGGACTGACTAGGCTTTTCTGATCGCACCCTTCTACTCATGTGTTTACCTAGCTTCACTGGAAGTAGGAATCCCATCATGAAATTTACAGTTATTAATTTTATGCAGCACAGCATGTCCCTATATCTTAGCTTTGGGATGTGGTAGGACAAAAATTACCACACCACTGTCTTCGTCAGGACCTCCCTGACACACGGTGTGGGTTTGAAGAAGATCTGAAGAGGTCACATATTTCACCCAAAAAAACACTAAGGGGTACCCCTTTGTGTTTTTTCAGACTAAATTTTTGACCGTCTCAGATTTCTTCCAAACTCACGTTGTTGATTAGGCAGGTCCTGACTTACACAAAGGTGTGATTATTTCCAGCCTATCTCATCCCAAAGCTGAGATATGAGGTCTAACGTAAGTGGGATTTTCTCTCAATAGGTTTATTTGTGTTGAATATATTGGAATTAAATTTATGAGCTTGTTATACATCCAATAAAGAAAAATACAGATGCAATGTAGGATATATTGGACTGACTAGGCTTTTCTGATCGCACCCTTCTTCTCATGTGTTTACCTAGCTTCACTGTAAGTAGGAATCCCATCATGAAATTTACAGTTATTAATTTTATGCAGCACAGCATGTCCCTATATCTTAGCTTTGGGATGTGGTAGGACAAAAATTACCACACCACTGTCTTCGTCAGGACCTCTCTGACACACGGTGTGGGTTTGAAGAAGATCTGAGGAGGTCACATATTTCACCCCAAAAAACACTAAGGGGTACCCCTTTGTGTTTTTTTAGACTAAATTTTTGACCATCTCAGATTTCTTCCAAACTCACGATGTTGATTACGCAGGTCCTGACTTACACAAAGGTGTGATTATTTTCAGCCTATCTCATCCCAAAGCTGAGATATGAGGACAAACTTAACTGGGATTTTCTCTCAATAGGTTTATTGGTGTTGAATATATTGGAATTAAATTTATGAGCTTGTTATACGTCCAATAAAGCAAAATACAGATGCAATGTAGGATATATTGGACTGACTAGGCTTTTCTGATCGCACCCTTCTACTCATGTGTTTACCTAGCTTCACTGGAAGTAGGATTCCCATCATGAAATTTACAGTTATTAATTTTATGCAGCACAGCATGTCCCTATATCTTAGCTTTGGGATGTGGTAGGACAAAAATTACCACACCACTGTCTTCGTCAGGACCTCCCTGACACACGGTGTGGGTTTGAACAAGATCTGAAGAGGTCACATATTTCACCCAAAAAACACTAAGGGGTACCCCTTTGTGTTTTTTCAGACAAAATTTTTGACCGTCTCAGATTTCTTCCAAACTCACGATGTTGATTAGGCAGGTCCTGACTTACACAAAGGTGTGATTATTTTCAGCCTATCTCATCCCAAAGCTGAGATATGAGGACAAACTTAACTGGGATTTTCTCTCAATAGGTTTATTGGTGTTGAATATATTGGAATTAAATTTATGAGCTTTTTATACGTCCAATAAAGCAAAATACAGATGCAATGTAGGATATATTGGACTGACTAGGCTTTTCTGATCGCACCCTTCTACTCATGTGTTTACCTAGCTTCACTGGAATGAGGAATCCCATCATGAAATTTACAGTTATACATTTTATGCAGCACAACATGTCCCTATATCTTAGCTTTGGGATGTGGTAGGCCAACAATTACCACACCACTGTCTTCGTCAGGACCTCTCTGACACACGGTGTGGGTTTGAAGAAGATCTGAAGAGGTCACATATTTCACCCAAAAAAACACTAAGGGGTACCCCTTTTTTTTTTCAGACTAAATTATTGACCGTCTCAGATTTCTTCCAAACTCACGATGTTCATTAGGCAGGTCCTGACTTACACAAAGGTGTGATTATTTTCAGCCTATCTCATCCCAAAGCTGAGATATGAGGACAAACTGAACTGGGATTTTCTCTCAATAGGTTTATTGGTGTTGAATATATTGGAATTGAATTCGTGAGCTTTTTATACGTCCAATAAAGCAAAATACAGATGCAATGTAGGATATATTGGACTGACTAGGCTTTTCTGATCGCACCCTTCTACTCATGTGTTTACCTAGCTTCACTGGAAGTAGGAATCCCATCATGAAATTTACAGTTATACATTTTATGCAGCACAACATGTCCCTATATCTCAGCTCTGGGATGTGGTAGGGCAACAATTACCACACCACTGTCTTCGTCAGGACCTCCCTGACACACGGTGTGGGTTTGAAGAAGATCTGAAGAGGTCACATATTTCACCCAAAAAAACTAAGGGGTACCCCTTTGTGTTTTTTCAGACTAAATTTTTGACCGTCTCAGATTTCTTCCAAACTCACGATGTTGATTAGGCAGGTCCTGACTTACACAAAGGTGTGATTATTTTCAGCCTATCTCATCCCAAAACTGAGATATGAGGACAAACTTAACTGGGATTTTCTCTCAATAGGTTTATTGGTGTTGAATATATTGGAATTAAATTTATGAGCTTGTTATACGTCCAATAAAGCAAAATACAGATGCAATGTAGGATATATTGGACTGACTAGGCTTTTCTGATCGCACCCTTCTACTCATGTGTTTACCTAGCTTCACTGGAAGTAGGAATCCCATCATGAAATTTACAGTTATACATTTTATGCAGCACAACATGTCCCTATATCTCAGCTCTGGGATGTGGTAGGGCAACAATTACCACACCACTGTCTTCGTCAGGACCTCCCTGACACACGGTGTGGGTTTGAAGAAGATCTGAAGAGGTCACATATTTCACCCAAAAAAACTAAGGGGTACCCCTTTGTGTTTTTTCAGACTAAATTTTTGACCGTCTCAGATTTCTTCCAAACTCACGATGTTGATTAGGCAGGTCCTGACTTACACAAAGGTGTGATTATTTTCAGCCTATCTCATCCCAAAACTGAGATATGAGGACAAACTTAACTGGGATTTTCTCTCAATAGGTTTATTGGTGTTGAATATATTGGAATTAAATTTATGAGCTTTTTATACGTCCAATAAAGCAAAATACAGATGCAATGTAGGATATATTGGACTGACTAGGCTTTTCTGATCGCACCCTTCTACTCATGTGTTTACCTAGCTTCACTGGAAGTAGAAATCCCATCATGAAATTTACAGTTATACATTTTATGCAGCACAACATGTCCCTATATCTTAGCTTTGGGATGTGGTAGGGCAACAATTACCACACCACTGTCTTCGTCAGGACCTCTCTGACACACGGTGTGGGTTTGAAGAAGATCTGAAGAGGTCACATATTTCACCCAAAAAAACACTAAGGGGTACCCCTTTGTGTTTTTTTAGACTAAATTTTTGACCATCTCAGATTTCTTCCACACTCACGATGTTGATTAGGCAGGTCCTGACTTACACAAAGGTGTGATTATTTTCAGCCTATCTCATCCCAAAGCTGAGATATGAGGACAAACTTAACTGGGATTTTCTCTCAATAGGTTTATTGGTGTTGAATATATTGGAATTAAATTTATGAGCTTTTTATACGTCCAATAAAGCAAAATACAGATGCAATGTAGGATATATTGGACTGACTAGGCTTTTCTGATCGCACCCTTCTACTCATGTGTTTACCTAGCTTCACTGGAAGTAGGAATCCCATCATGAAATTTACAGTTATACATTTTATGCAGCACAACATGTCCCTATATCTTAGCTTTGGGATGTGGTAGGGCAACAATTACCACACCGCTGTCTTCGTCAGGACCTCTCTGACACACGGTGTGGGTTTGAAGAAGATCTGAGGAGGTCACATATTTCACCCAAAAAAACACTAAGGGGTACCCCTTTGTGTTTTTTCAGACTAAATTATTGACCGTCTCAGATTTCTTCCAAACTCACGATGTTGATTAGGCAGGTCCTGACTTACACAATGGTGTGATTATTTTCAGCCTATCTCATCCCAAAGCTGAGATATGAGGACAAACTTAACTGGGATTTTCTCTCAATAGGTTTATTGGTGTTGAATATATTGGAAATAAATTTATGAGCTTTTTATACATCCAATAAAGCAAAATACAGATGCAATGTAGGATATATTGGACTGACTAGGCTTTTCTGATCGCACCCTTCTACTCATGTGTTTACCTAGCTTCACTGGAATGAGGAATCCCATCATGAAATTTACAGTTATACATTTTATGCAGCACAACATGTCCCTATATCTTAGCTTTGGGATGTGGTAGGGCAACAATTACCACACCACTGTCTTCGTCAGGACCTCTCTGACACACGGTGTGGGTTTGAAGAAGATCTGAAGAGGTCACATATTTCACCCAAAAAAACACTAAGGGGTACCCCTTTGTGTTTTTTTAGACTAAATTTTTGACCATCTCAGATTTCTTCCACACTCACGATGTTGATTAGGCAGGTCCTGACTTACACAAAGGTGTGATTATTTTCAGCCTATCTCATCCCAAAGCTGAGATATGAGGACAAACTTAACTGGGATTTTCTCTCAATAGGTTTATTGGTGTTGAATATATTGGAATTAAATTTATGAGCTTGTTATACGTCCAATAAAGCAAAATACAGATGCAATGTAGGATATATTGGACTGACTAGGCTTTTCTGATCGCACCCTTCTACTCATGTGTTTACCTAGCTTCACTGGAAGTAGGAATCCCATCATGAAATTTACAGTTATTAATTTTATGCAGCACAGCATGTCCCTATATCTTAGCTTTGGGATGTGGTAGGACAAAAATTACCACACCACTGTCTTCGTCAGGACCTCCCTGACACACGGTGTGGGTTTGAAGAAGATCTGAAGAGGTCACATATTTCACCCAAAAAAACACTAAGGGGTACCCCTTTGTGTTTTTTCAGACTAAATTTTTGACCGTCTCAGATTTCTTCCAAACTCACGTTGTTGATTAGGCAGGTCCTGACTTACACAAAGGTGTGATTATTTCCAGCCTATCTCATCCCAAAGCTGAGATATGAGGTCTAACGTAAGTGGGATTTTCTCTCAATAGGTTTATTTGTGTTGAATATATTGGAATTAAATTTATGAGCTTGTTATACATCCAATAAAGAAAAATACAGATGCAATGTAGGATATATTGGACTGACTAGGCTTTTCTGATCGCACCCTTCTTCTCATGTGTTTACCTAGCTTCACTGTAAGTAGGAATCCCATCATGAAATTTACAGTTATTAATTTTATGCAGCACAGCATGTCCCTATATCTTAGCTTTGGGATGTGGTAGGACAAAAATTACCACACCACTGTCTTCGTCAGGACCTCTCTGACACACGGTGTGGGTTTGAAGAAGATCTGAGGAGGTCACATATTTCACCCCAAAAAACACTAAGGGGTACCCCTTTGTGTTTTTTTAGACTAAATTTTTGACCATCTCAGATTTCTTCCAAACTCACGATGTTGATTACGCAGGTCCTGACTTACACAAAGGTGTGATTATTTTCAGCCTATCTCATCCCAAAGCTGAGATATGAGGACAAACTTAACTGGGATTTTCTCTCAATAGGTTTATTGGTGTTGAATATATTGGAATTAAATTTATGAGCTTGTTATACGTCCAATAAAGCAAAATACAGATGCAATGTAGGATATATTGGACTGACTAGGCTTTTCTGATCGCACCCTTCTACTCATGTGTTTACCTAGCTTCACTGGAAGTAGGATTCCCATCATGAAATTTACAGTTATTAATTTTATGCAGCACAGCATGTCCCTATATCTTAGCTTTGGGATGTGGTAGGACAAAAATTACCACACCACTGTCTTCGTCAGGACCTCCCTGACACACGGTGTGGGTTTGAACAAGATCTGAAGAGGTCACATATTTCACCCAAAAAACACTAAGGGGTACCCCTTTGTGTTTTTTCAGACAAAATTTTTGACCGTCTCAGATTTCTTCCAAACTCACGATGTTGATTAGGCAGGTCCTGACTTACACAAAGGTGTGATTATTTTCAGCCTATCTCATCCCAAAGCTGAGATATGAGGACAAACTTAACTGGGATTTTCTCTCAATAGGTTTATTGGTGTTGAATATATTGGAATTAAATTTATGAGCTTTTTATACGTCCAATAAAGCAAAATACAGATGCAATGTAGGATATATTGGACTTACTAGGCTTTTCTGATCGCACCCTTCTACTCATGTGTTTACCTAGCTTCACTGGAATGAGGAATCCCATCATGAAATTTACAGTTATACATTTTATGCAGCACAACATGTCCCTATATCTTAGCTTTGGGATGTGGTAGGCCAACAATTACCACACCACTGTCTTCGTCAGGACCTCTCTGACACACGGTGTGGGTTTGAAGAAGATCTGAAGAGGTCACATATTTTACCCAAAAAAACACTAAGGGGTACCCCTTTGTGTTTTTTTAGACTAAATTTTTGACCATCTCAGATTTCTTCCACACTCACGATGTTGATTAGGCAGGTCCTGACTTACACAAAGGTGTGATTATTTTCAGCCTATCTCATCCCAAAGCTGAGATATGAGGACAAACTTAACTGGGATTTTCTCTCAATAGGTTTATTGGTGTTGAATATATTGGAATTAAATTTATGAGCTTTTTATACGTCCAATAAAGCAAAATACAGATGCAATGTAGGATATATTGGACTGACTAGGCTTTTCTGATCGCACCCTTCTACTCATGTGTTTACCTAGCTTCACTGGAAGTAGGAATCCCATCATGAAATTTACAGTTATACATTTTATGCAGCACAACATGTCCCTATATCTTAGCTTTGGGATGTGGTAGGGCAACAATTACCACACCACTGTCTTCGTCAGGACCTCCCTGACACACGGTGTGGGTTTGAAGAAGATCTGAAGAGGTCACATATTTCACCCAAAAAAACACTAAGGGGTACCCCTTTGTGTTTTTTCAGACTAAATTATTGACCGTCTCAGATTTCTTCCAAACTCACGATGTTGATTAGGCAGGTCCTGACTTACACAATGGTGTGATTATTTTCAGCCTATCTCATCCCAAAGCTGAGATATGAGGACAAACTTAACTGGGATTTTCTCTCAATAGGTTTATTGGTGTTGAATATATTGGAATTAAATTTATGAGCTTTTTATACATCCAATAAAGCAAAATACAGATGCAATGTAGGATATATTGGACTGACTAGGCTTTTCTGATCGCACCCTTCTACTCATGTGTTTACCTAGCTTCACTGGAATGAGGAATCCCATCATGAAATTTACAGTTATACATTTTATGCAGCACAGCATGTCCCTATATCTTAGCTTTGGGATGTGGTAGGACAAAAATTACCACACCACTGTCTTCGTCAGGACCTCCCTGACACACGGTGTGGGTTTGAAGAAGATCTGAAGAGGTCACATATTTCACCCAAAAAAACACTAAGGGGTACCCCTTTGTGTTTTTTCAGACTAAATTTTTGACCGTCTCAGATTTCTTCCAAACTCACGATGTTGATTAGGCAGGTCCTGACTTACACAAAGGTGTGATTATTTCCAGCCTATCTCATCCCAAAGCTGAGATATTAGGTCTAACGTAAGTGGGATTTTCTCTCAATAGGTTTATTTGTGTTGAATATATTGGAATTAAATTTATGAGCTTGTTATACATCCAATAAAGAAAAATACAGATGCAATGTAGGATATATTGGACTGACTAGGCTTTTCTGATCGCACCCTTCTTCTCATGTGTTTACCTAGCTTCACTGTAAGTAGGAATCCCATCATGAAATTTACAGTTATTAATTTTATGCAGCACAGCATGTCCCTATATCTTAGCTTTGGGATGTGGTAGGGCAAAAATTACCACACCACTGTTTTCGTCAGGACCTCTCTGACACACAGTGTGGGTTTGAAGAAGATCTGAAGAGGTCACATATTTCACCCAAAAAAACACTAAGGGGTACCCCTTTGTGTTTTTTCAGACTAAATTATTGACCGTCTCAGATTTCTTCCAAACTCACGATGTTGATTAGGCAGGTCCTGACTTACACAAAGGTGTGATTATTTTCAGCCTATCTCATCCCAAAGCTGAGATATGAGGACAAACTTAACTGGGATTTTCTCTCAATAGGTTTATTGGTGTTGAATATATTGGAATTAAATTTATGAGCTTTTTATACATCCAATAAAGCAAAATACAGATGCAATGTAGGATATATTGGACTGACTAGGCTTTTCTGATCGCACCCTTCTACTCATGTGTTTACCTAGCTTCACTGGAATGAGGAATCCCATCATGAAATTTACAGTTATACATTTTATGCAGCACAACATGTCCCTATATCTTAGCTTTGGGATGTGGTAGGGCAACAATTACCACACCACTGTCTTCGTCAGGACCTCTCTGACACATGGTGTGGGTTTGAAGAAGATCTGAAGAGGTCACATATTTCACCCAAAAAAACACTAAGGGGTACCCCTTTGTGTTTTTTCAGACTAAATTTTTGACCATCTCAGATTTCTTCCAAACTCACGATGTTGATTAGGCAGGTCCTGACTTACACAAAGGTGTGATTATTTTCAGCCTAACTCATCCCAAAGCTGAGATATGAGGACAAACTTAACTGGGATTTTCTCTCAATAGGTTTATTTGTGTTGACTATATTGGAATTAAATTTATGAGCTTGTTTTACGTCCAATAAAGCAAAATACAGATGCAATGTAGGATATATTGGACTGACTAGGCTTTTCTGATCGCACCCTTCTACTCATGTGTTTACCTAGCTTCACTGGAATGAGGAATCCCATCATGAAATTTACAGTTATACATTTTATGCAGCACAACATGTCCCTATATCTTAGCTTTGGGATGTGGTAGGGCAACAATTACCACACCACTGTCTTCGTCAGGACCTCTCTGACACACGGTGTGGGTTTGAAGAAGATCTGAAGAGGTCACATATTTCACCCAAAAAAACACTAAGGGGTACCCCTTTGTGTTTTTTTAGACTAAATTTTTGACCATCTCAGATTTCTTCCACACTCACGATGTTGATTAGGCAGGTCCTGACTTACACAAAGGTGTGATTATTTTCAGCCTATCTCATCCCAAAGCTGAGATATGAGGACAAACTTAACTGGGATTTTCTCTCAATAGGTTTATTGGTGTTGAATATATTGGAATTAAATTTATGAGCTTGTTATACGTCCAATAAAGCAAAATACAGATGCAATGTAGGATATATTGGACTGACTAGGCTTTTCTGATCGCACCCTTCTACTCATGTGTTTACCTAGCTTCACTGGAAGTAGGAATCCCATCATGAAATTTACAGTTATTAATTTTATGCAGCACAGCATGTCCCTATATCTTAGATTTGGGATGTGGTAGGACAAAAATTACCACACCACTGTCTTCGTCAGGACCTCCCTGACACACGGTGTGGGTTTGAAGAAGATCTGAAGAGGTCACATATTTCACCCAAAAAAACACTAAGGGGTACCCCTTTGTGTTTTTTCAGACAAAATTTTTGACCGTCTCAGATTTCTTCCAAACTCACGATGTTGATTAGGCAGGTCCTGACTTACACAAAGGTGTGATTATTTCCAGCCTATCTCATCCCAAAGCTGAGATATGAGGTCTAACGTAAGTGGGATTTTCTCTCAATAGGTTTATTTGTGTTGAATATATTGGAATTAAATTTATGAGCTTGTTATACATCCAATAAAGAAAAATACAGATGCAATGTAGGATATATTGGACTGACTAGGCTTTTCTGATCGCACCCTTCTTCTCATGTGTTTACCTAGCTTCACTGTAAGTAGGAATCCCATCATGAAATTTACAGTTATTAATTTTATGCAGCACAGCATGTCCCTATATCTTAGCTTTGGGATGTGGTAGGGCAAAAATTACCACACCACTGTTTTCGTCAGGACCTCTCTGACACACGGTGTGGGTTTGAAGAAGAGCTGAGGAGGTCACATATTTCACCCAAAAAAACACTAAGAGGTACCCCTTTGTGTTTTTTTAGACTAAATTTTTGACCATCTCAGATTTCTTCCAAACTCGCGATGTTGATTAGGCAGGTCCTGACTTACACAAAGGTGTGATTATTTTCAGCCTATCTCGTCCCAAAGCTGAGATATGAGGACAAACTTAACTGGGATTTTCTCTTAATAGGTTTATTGGTGTTGAATATATTGGAATTAAATTTATGAGCTTTTTATATGTCCAATAAAGCAAAATACAGATGCAATGTAGGATGTATTGGACTGACTAGGCTTTTCTGATCGCACCCTTCTACTCATGTGTTTACCTAGCTTCACTGGAAGTAGGAATCCCATCATGAAATTTACAGTTATACATTTTATGCAGCACAACATGTCCCTATATCTCAGCTCTGGGATGTGGTAGGGCAACAATTACCACACCACTGTCTTCGTCAGGACCTCCCTGACACACGGTGTGGGTTTGAAGAAGATCTGAAGAGGTCACATATTTCACCCAAAAAAACACTAAGGGGTACCCCTTTGTGTTTTTTTAGACTAAATTTTTGACCATCTCAGATTTCTTCCACACTCACGATGTTGATTAGGCAGGTCCTGACTTACACAAAGGTGTGATTATTTTCAGCCTATCTCATCCCAAAGCTGAGATATGAGGACAAACTTTACTGGGATTTTCTCTCAATAGGTTTATTGGTGTTGAATATATTGGAATTAAATTTATAAGCTTGTTATACGTCCAATAAAGCAAAATACAGATGCAATGTAGGATATATTGGACTGACTAGGCTTTTCTGATCGCACCCTTCTACTCATGTGTTTACCTAGCTTCACTGGAAGTAGGAATCCCATCATGAAATTTACAGTTATTAATTTTATGCAGCACAGCATGTCCCTATATATTAGCTTTGGGATGTGGTAGGACAAAAATTACCACACCACTCTCTTCGTCAGGACCTCTCTGACACACGGTGTGGGTTTGAAGAAGATCTGAGAAGGTCACATATTTCACCCAAAAAAACACTAAGGGGTACCCCTTTGTGTTTTTTCAGACTAAATTTTTGACCGTCTCAGATTTCTTCCAAACTCACGATGTTGATTAGGCAGGTCCTGACTTACACAAGGTGTGATTATTTTCAGCCTAACTCATCCCAAAGCTGAGATATGAGGACAAACTTAACTGGGATTTTCTCTCAATAGGTTTATTTGTGTTGAATATATTGGAATTAAATTTATGAGCTTGTTTTACGTCCAATAAAGCAAAATACAGATGCATTGTAGGATATATTGGACTGACTAGGCTATTCTGATCGCACCCTTCTACTCATGTGTTTACCTAGCTTCACTGGAAGTAGGAATCCCATCATGAAATTTACAGTTATACATTTTATGCAGCACAGCATGTCCCTATATCTTAGCTTTGGGATGTGGTAGGACAAAAATTACCACACCACTGTCTTCGTCAGGACCTCCCTGACACACGGTGTGGGTTTGAACAAGATCTGAAGAGGTCACATATTTCACCCAAAAAAACACTAAGGGGTACCCCTTTGTGTTTTTTCAGACTAAATTTTTGACCGTCTCAGATTTCTTCCAAACTCACGATGTTGATTAGGCAGGTCCTGACTTACACAAGGTGTGATTATTTCCAGCCTATCTCATCCCAAAGCTGAGATATGAGGTCTAACGTAAGTGGGATTTTCTCTCAATAGGTTTATTGGTGTTGAATATATTGGAATTAAATTCATGAGCTTTTTATACGTCCAATAAAGCAAAATACAGATGCAATGTAGGATATATTGGACTGACTAGGCTTTTCTGATCGCACCCTTCTACTCATGTGTTTACCTAGCTTCACTGGAAGTAGGAATCCCATCATGAAATTTACAGTTATACATTTTATGCAGCACAACATGTCCCTATATCTCAGCTCTGGGATGTGGTAGGGCAACAATTACCACACCACTGTCTTCGTCAGGACCTCCCTGACACACGGTGTGGGTTTGAAGAAGATCTGAAGAGGTCACATATTTCACCCAAAAAAACACTAAGGGGTACCCCTTTGTGTTTTTTTAGACTAAATTTTATACCATCTCAGATTTCTTCCACACTCACGATGTTGATTAGGCAGGTCCTGACTTACACAAAGGTGTGATTATTTTCAGCCTATCTCATCCCAAAGCTGAGATATGAGGACAAACTTTACTGGGATTTTTTCTCAATAGGTTTATTGGTGTTGAATATATTGGAATTAAAATTATAAGCTTGTTATACGTCCAATAAAGCAAAATACAGATGCAATGTAGGATATATTGGACTGACTAGGCTTTTCTGATCGCACCCTTCTACTCATGTGTTTACCTAGCTTCACTGGAAGTAGGAATCCCATCATGAAATTTACAGTTATTAATTTTATGCAGCACAGCATGTCCCTATATATTAGCTTTGGGATGTGGTAGGACAAAAATTACCACACCACTCTCTTCGTCAGGACCTCTCTGAAACACGGTGTGGGTTTGAAGAAGATCTGAGGAGGTCACATATTTCACCCAAAAAAACACTAAGGGGTACCCCTTTGTGTTTTTTTAGACTAAATTTTTGACCGTCTCAGATTTCTTCCAAACTCACGATGTTGATTAGGCAGGTCCTGACTTACACAAAGGTGTGATTATTTTCAGCCTAACTCATCCCAAAGCTGAGATATGAGGACAAACTTAACTGGGATTTTCTCTCAATAGGTTTATTTGTGTTGAATATATTGGAATTAAATTTATGAGCTTGTTTTACGTCCAATAAAGCAAAATACAGATGCAATGTAGGATATATTGGACTGACTAGGCTATTCTGATCGCACCCTTCTACTCATGTGTTTACCTAGCTTCACTGGAAGTAGGAATCCCATCATGAAATTTACAGTTATTAATTTTATGCAGCACAGCATGTCCCTATATCTTAGCTTTGGGATGTGGTAGGACAAAAATTACCCCACCACTGTCTTCGTCAGGACCTCCCTGACACACGGTGTGGGTTTGAACAAGATCTGAAGAGGTCACATATTTCACCCAAAAAAAACACTAAGGGGTACCCCTTTGTGTTTTTTCAGACTAAATTTTTGACCGTCTCAGATTTCTTCCAAACTCACGATGTTGATTAGGCAGGTCCTGACTTACACAAAGGTGTGATTATTTTCAGCCTAACTCATCCCAAAGCTGAGATATGAGGACAAACTTAACTGGGATTTTCTCTCAATAGGTTTATTGGTGTTGAATATATTGGAATTAAATTTATGAGCTTGTTATACATCCAATAAAGAAAAATACAGATGCAATGTAGGATATATTGGACTGACTAGGCTATTCTGATCGCACCCTTCTACTCATGTGTTTACCTAGCTTCACTGGAAGTAGGAATCCCATCATGAAATTTACAGTTATTAATTTTATGCAGCACAGCATGTCCCTATATCTTAGCTTTGGGATGTGGTAGGACAAAAATTACCACACCACTGTCTTCGTCAGGACCTCCCTGACACACAGTGTGGGTTTGAACAAGATCTGAAGAGGTCACATATTTCACCCAAAAAAACACTAAGGGGTACCCCTTTGTGTTTTTTCAGACTAAATTTTTGACCGTCTCAGATTTCTTCCAAACTCACGATGTTGATTAGGCAGGTCCTGACTTACACAAAGGTGTGATTATTTCCAGCCCATCTCATCCCAAAGCTGAGATATGAGGTCTAACGTAAGTGGGATTTTCTCTCAATAGGTTTATTTGTGTTGAATATATTGGAATTAAATTTATGAGCTTGTTATACATCCAATAAAGAAAAATACAGATGCAATGTAGGATATATTGGACTGACTAGGCTTTTCTGATAGCACCCTTCTTCTCATGTGTTTACCTAGCTTCACTGTAAGTAGGAATCCCATCATGAAATTTACAGTTATACATTTTATGCAGCACAACATGTCCCTATATCTTAGCTTTGGGATGTGGTAGGGCAACAATTACCACACCACTGTCTTCGTCAGGACCTCTCTGACACACGGTGTGGGTTTGAAGAAGATCTGAAGAGGTCACATATTTCACCCAAAAAAACACTAAGGGGTACCCCTTTGTGTTTTTTAAGACTAAATTTTTGACCATCTCAGATTTCTTCCACACTCACGATGTTGATTAGGCAGGTCCTGACTTACACAAAGGTGTGATTATTTTCAGCCTATCTCATCCCAAAGCTGAGATATGAGGACAAACTTAACTGGGATTTTCTCTCAATAGGTTTATTGGTGTTGAATATATTGGAATTAAATTTATGAGCTTGTTATACGTCCAATAAAGCAAAATACAGATGCAATGTAGGATATATTGGACTGACTAGGCTTTTCTGATCGCACCCTTCTACTCATGTGTTTACCTAGCTTCACTGGAAGTAGGAATCCCATCATGAAATTTACAGTTATTAATTTTATGCAGCACAGCATGTCCCTATATCTTAGCTTTGGGATGTGGTAGGACAAAAATTACCACACCACTCTCTTTGTCAGGACCTCTCTGACACACGGTGTGGGTTTGAAGAAGATCTGAGGAGGTCACATATTTCACCCAAAAAAACACTAAGGGGTACCCCTTTGTGTTTTTTTAGACTAAATTTTTGACCGTCTCAGATTTCTTCCACACTCACGATGTTGATTAGGCAGGTCTTGACTTACACAAAGGTGTGATTATTTTCAGCCTAACTCATCCCAAAGCTGAGATATGAGGACAAACTTAACTGGGATTTTCTCTCAATAGGTTTATTGGTGTTGAATATATTGGAATTAAATTTATGAGCTTGTTATACATCCAATAAAGAAAAATACAGATGCAATGTAGGATATATTGGACTGACTAGGCTATTCTGATCGCACCCTTCTACTCATGTGTTTACCAAGCTTCAATGGAAGTAAGAATCCCATCATGAAATTTACAGTTATTAATTTTATGCAGCACAGCATGTCCCTATATCTTAGCTTTGGGATGTGGTAGGACAAAAATTACCACACCACTGTCTTCGTCAGGACCTCCCTGACACACGGTGTGGGTTTGAAGAAGATCTGAAGAGGTCACATATTTCACCCAAAAAAACACTAAGGGGTACCCCTTTGTGTTTTTTCAGACTAAATTTTTGACCGTCTCAGATTTCTTCCAAACTCACGATGTTGATTAGGCAGGTCCTGACTTACACAAAGGTGTGATTATTTCCAGCCTATCTCATCCCAAAGCTGAGATATGAGGTCTAACGTAAGTGGGATTTTCTCTCAATAGGTTTATTTGTGTTGAATATATTGGAATTAAATTTATGAGCTTGTTATACATCCAGTAAAGAAAAATACAGATGCAATGTAGGATATATTGGACTGACTAGGCTTTTCTGATCGCACCCTTCTTCTCATGTGTTTACCTAGCTTCACTGTAAGTAGAAATCCCATCATGAAATTTACAGTTATTAATTTTATGCAGCACAGCATGTCCCTATATCTTAGCTTTGGGATGTGGTAGGGCAAAAATTACCACACCACTGTTTTCGTCAGGACCTCTCTGACACACGGTGTGGGTTTGAAGAAGAGCTGAGGAGGTCACATATTTCACCCAAAAAACACTAAGAGGTACCCCTTTGTGTTTTTTTAGACTAAATTTTTGACCATCTCAGATTTCTTCCAAACTCACGATGTTGATTAGGCAGGTCCTGACTTACACAAAGGTGTGATTATTTTCAGCCTATCTCGTCCCAAAGCTGAGATATGAGGACAAACTTAACTGGGATTTTCTCTCAATAGGTTTATTGGTGTTGAATATATTGGAATTAAATTTATGAGCTTGTTATACGTCCAATAAAGCAAAATACAGATGCAATGTAGGATATATTGGACTGACTAGGCTTTTCTGATCGCACCCTTCTACTCATGTGTTTACCTAGCTTCACTGGAAGTAGGAATCCCATCATGAAATTTACAGTTATACATTTTATGCAGCACAACATGTCCCTATAGCTTAGCTCTGGGATGTGGTAGGGCAACAATTACCACACCACTGTCTTCGTCAGGACCTCCCTGACACACGGTGTGGGTTTGAAGAAGATCTGAAGAGGTCACATATTTCACCCAAAAAAACACTAAGGGGTACCCCTTTGTGTTTTTTTAGACTAAATTTTTGACCATCTCAGATTTCTTCCACACTCACGATGTTGATTAGGCAGGTCCTGACTTACACAAAGGTGTGATTATTTTCAGCCTATCTCATCCCAAAGCTGAGATATGAGGACAAACTTTACTGGGATTTTCTCTCAATAGGTTTATTGGTGTTGAATATATTGGAAATAAATTTATAAGCTTGTTATACGTCCAATAAAGCAAAATACAGATGCAATGTAGGATATATTGGACTGACTAGGCTTTTCTGATCGCACCCTTCTACTCATGTGTTTACCTAGCTTCACTGGAAGTAGGAATCCCATCATGAAATTTACAGTTATTAATTTTATGCAGCACAGCATGTCCCTATATATTAGCTTTGAGATGTGGTAGGACAAAAATTACCACACCACTCTCTTCGTCAGGACCTCTCTGACACACGGTGTGGGTTTGAAGAAGATCTGAGGAGGTCACATATTTCACCCAAAAAAACACTAAGGGGTACCCCTTTGTGTTTTTTTAGACTAAATTATTGACTGTCTCAGATTTCTTCCAAACTCACGATGTTGATTAGGCAGGTCCTGACTTACACAAAGGTGTGATTATTTTCAGCCTAACTCATCCCAAAGCTGAGATATGAGGACAAACTTAACTGGGATTTTCTCTCAATAGGTTTATTTGTGTTGAATATATTGGAATTAAATTTATGAGCTTGTTTTACGTCCAATAAAGCAAAATACAGATGCAATGTAGGATATATTGGACTGACTAGGCTATTCTGATCGCACCCTTCTACTCATGTGTTTACCTAGCTTCACTGGAAGTAGGAATCCCATCATGAAATTTACAGTTATTAATTTTATGCAGCACAGCATGTCCCTATATCTTAGCTTTGGGATGTGGTAGGACAAAAATTACCACACCACCGTCTTCGTCAGGACCTCCCTGACACACGGTGTGGGTTTGAACAAGATCTGAAGAGGTCACATATTTCACCCAAAAAAACACTAAGGGGTACCCCTTTGTGTTTTTTCAGACTAAATTTTTGACCGTCTCAGATTTCTTCCAAACTCACGATGTTGATTAGGCAGGTCCTGACTTACACAAAGGTGTGATTATTTCCAGCCTATCTCATCCCAAAGCTGAGATATGAGGTCTAACGTAAGTGGGATTTTCTCTCAATAGGTTTATTGGTGTTGAATATATTGGAATTAAATTCATGAGCTTTTTATACGTCCAATAAAGCAAAATACAGATGCAATGTAGGATATATTGGACTGACTAGGCTTTTCTGATCGCACCCTTCTACTCATGTGTTTACCTAGCTTCACTGGAAGTAGGAATCCCATCATGAAATTTACAGTTATACATTTTATGCAGCACAACATGTCCCTATATCTCAGCTCTGGGATGTGGTAGGGCAACAATTACCACACCACTGTCTTCGTCAGGACCTCCCTGACACACGGTGTGGGTTTGAAGAAGATCTGAAGAGGTCACATATTTCACCCAAAAAAACACTAAGGGGTACCCCTTTGTGTTTTTTTAGACTAAATTTTTGACCATCTCAGATTTCTTCCACACTCACGATGTTGATTAGGCAGGTCCTGACTTACACAAAGGTGTGATTATTTTCAGCCTAACTCATCCCAAAGCTGAGATATGAGGACAAACTTAACTGGGATTTTCTCTCAATAGGTTTATTTGTGTTGAATATATTGGAATTAAATTTATGAGCTTGTTTTACGTCCAATAAAGCAAAATACAGATGCAATGTAGGATATATTGGACTGACTAGGCTATTCTGATCGCACCCTTCTACTCATGTGTTTACCTAGCTTCACTGGAAGTAGGAATCCCATCATGAAATTTACAGTTATTAATTTTATGCAGCACAGCATGTCCCTATATCTTAGCTTTGGGATGTGGTAGGACAAAAATTACCACACCACCGTCTTCGTCAGGACCTCCCTGACACACGGTGTGGGTTTGAACAAGATCTGAAGAGGTCACATATTTCACCCAAAAAAACACTAAGGGGTACCCCTTTGTGTTTTTTCAGACTAAATTTTTGACCGTCTCAGATTTCTTCCAAACTCACGATGTTGATTAGGCAGGTCCTGACTTACACAAAGGTGTGATTATTTCCAGCCTATCTCATCCCAAAGCTGAGATATGAGGTCTAACGTAAGTGGGATTTTCTCTCAATAGGTTTATTGGTGTTGAATATATTGGAATTAAATTCATGAGCTTTTTATACGTCCAATAAAGCAAAATACAGATGCAATGTAGGATATATTGGACTGACTAGGCTTTTCTGATCGCACCCTTCTACTCATGTGTTTACCTAGCTTCACTGGAAGTAGGAATCCCATCATGAAATTTACAGTTATACATTTTATGCAGCACAACATGTCCTTATATCTCAGCTCTGGGATGTGGTAGGGCAACAATTACCACACCACTGTCTTCGTCAGGACCTCCCTGACACACGGTGTGGGTTTGAAGAAGATCTGAAGAGGTCACATATTTCACCCAAAAAAACACTAAGGGGTACCCCTTTGTGTTTTTTTAGACTAAATTTTTGACCATCTCAGATTTCTTCCACACTCACGATGTTGATTAGGCAGGTCCTGACTTACACAAAGGTGTGATTATTTTCAGCCTATCTCATCCCAAAGCTGAGATATGAGGACAAACTTTACTGGGATTTTCTCTCAATAGGTTTATTGGTGTTGAATATATTGGAATTAAAATTATAAGCTTGTTATACGTCCAATAAAGCAAAATACAGATGCAATGTAGGATATATTGGACTGACTAGGCTTTTCTGATCGCACCCTTCTACTCATGTGTTTACCTAGCTTCACTGGAAGTAGGAATCCCATCATGAAATTTACAGTTATTAATTTTATGCAGCACAGCATGTCCCTATATCTTAGCTTTGGGATGTGGTAGGACAAAAATTACCACACCACTGTCTTCGTCAGGACCTCCCTGACACACGGTGTGGGTTTGAACAAGATCTGAAGAGGTCACATATTTCACCCAAAAAAACACTAAGGGGTACCCCTTTGTGTTTTTTCAGACTAAATTTTTGACCGTCTCAGATTTCTTCCAAACTCACGATGTTGATTAGGCAGGTCCTGACTTACACAAAGGTGTGATTATTTCCAGCCTATCTCATCCCAAAGCTGAGATATGAGGTCTAACGTAAGTGGGATTTTCTCTCAATAGGTTTATTTGTGTTGAATATATTGGAATTAAATTTATGAGCTTGTTATACATCCAATAAAGAAAAATACAGATGCAATGTAGGATATATTGGACTGACTAGGCTTTTCTGATAGCACCCTTCTTCTCATGTGTTTACCTAGCTTCACTGTAAGTAGGAATCCCATCATGAAATTTACAGTTATACATTTTATGCAGCACAACATGTCCCTATATCTTAGCTTTGGGATGTGGTAGGGCAAGAATTACCACACCACTGTCTTCGTCAAGACCTCTCTGACACACGGTGTGGGTTTGAAGAAGATCTGAAGAGGTCACATATTTCACCCAAAAAAACACTAAGGGGTACCCCTTTGTGTTTTTTTAGACTAAATTATTGACTGTCTCAGATTTCTTCCAAACTCACGATGTTGATTAGGCAGGTCCTGACTTACACAAAGGTGTGATTATTTTCAGCCTAACTCATCCCAAAGCTGAGATATGAGGACAAACTTAACTGGGATTTTCTCTCAATAGGTTTATTTGTGTTGAATATATTGGAATTAAATTTATGAGCTTGTTTTACGTCCAATAAAGCAAAATACAGATGCAATGTAGGATATATTGGACTGACTAGGCTATTCTGATCGCACCCTTCTACTCATGTGTTTACCTAGCTTCACTGGAAGTAGGAATCCCATCATGAAATTTACAGTTATTAATTTTATGCAGCACAGCATGTCCCTATATCTTAGCTTTGGGATGTGGTAGGACAAAAATTACCACACCACCGTCTTCGTCAGGACCTCCCTGACACACGGTGTGGGTTTGAACAAGATCTGAAGAGGTCACATATTTGACCCAAAAAAACACTAAGGGGTACCCCTTTGTGTTTTTTCAGACTAAATTTTTGACCGTCTCAGATTTCTTCCAAACTCACGATGTTGATTAGGCAGGTCCTGACTTACACAAAGGTGTGATTATTTCCAGCCTATCTCATCCCAAAGCTGAGATATGAGGTCTAACGTAAGTGGGATTTTCTCTCAATAGGTTTATTTGTGTTGAATATATTGGAATTAAATTCATGAGCTTTTTATACGTCCAATAAAGCAAAATACAGATGCAATGTAGGATATATTGGACTGACTAGGCTTTTCTGATCGCACCCTTCTACTCATGTGTTTACCTAGCTTCACTGGAAGTAGGAATCCCATCATGAAATTTACAGTTATACATTTTATGCAGCACAACATGTCCCTATATCTCAGCTCTGGGATGTGGTAGGGCAACAATTACCACACCACTGTCTTCGTCAGGACCTCCCTGACACACGGTGTGGGTTTGAAGAAGATCTGAAGAGGTCACATATTTCACCCAAAAAAACACTAAGGGGTACCCCTTTGTGTTTTTTTAGACTAAATTTTTGACCGTCTCAGATTTCTTCCACACTCACGATGTTGATTAGGCAGGTCCTGACTTACACAAAGGTGTGATTATTTTCAGCCTATCTCATCCCAAAGCTGAGATATGAGGACAAACTTAACTGGGATTTTCTCTCAATAGGTTTATTGGTGTTGAATATATTGGAATTAAATTTATGAGCTTGTTATACGTCCAATAAAGCAAAATACAGATGCAATGTAGGATATATTGGACTGACTAGGCTTTTCTGATCGCACCCTTCTACTCATGTGTATACCTAGCTTCACTGGAAGTAGGAATCCCATCATGAAATTTACAGTTATTAATTTTATGCAGCACAGCATGTCCCTATATCTTAGCTTTGGGATGTGGTAGGACAAAAATGACCACACCACTCTCTTTGTCAGGACCTCTCTGACACACGGTGTGGGTTTGAAGAAGATCTGAGGAGGTCACATATTTCACCCAAAAAAACACTAAGGGGTACCCCTTTGTGTTTTTTTAGACTAAATTTTTGACCGTCTCAGATTTCTTCCACACTCACGATGTTGATTAGGCAGGTCCTGACTTACACAAAGGTGTGATTATTTTCAGCCTAACTCATCCCAAAGCTGAGATATGAGGACAAACTTAACTGGGATTTTCTCTCAATAGGTTTATTGGTGTTGAATATATTGGAATCAAATTTATGAGCTTGTTATACATCCAATAAAGAAAAATACAGATGCAATGTAGGATATATTGGACTGACTAGGCTATTCTGATCGCACCCTTCTACTCATGTGTTTACCTAGCTTCACTGGAAGTAGGAATCCCATCATGAAATTTACAGTTATTAATTTTATGCAGCACAGCATGTCCCTATATCTTAGCTTTGGGATGTGGTAGGACAAAAATTACCACACCACTGTCTTCGTCAGGACCTCCCTGACACACGGTGTGGGTTTGAAGAAGATCTGAAGAGGTCACATATTTCACCCAAAAAAACACTAAGGGGTACCCATTTGTGTTTTTTCAGACTAAATTTTTGACCGTCTCAGATTTCTTCCAAACTCACAATGTTGATTAGGCAGGTCCTGACTTACACAAAGGTGTGATTATTTCCAGCCTATCTCATCCCAAAGCTGAGATATGAGGTCTAACGTAAGTGGGATTTTCTCTCAATAGGTTTATTTGTGTTGAATATATTGGAATTAAATTTATGAGCTTGTTATACATCCAGTAAAGAAAAATACAGATGCAATGTAGGATATATTGGACTGACTAGGCTTTTCTGATCGCACCCTTCTTCTCATGTGTTTACCTAGCTTCACTGTAAGTAGGAATCCCATCATGAAATTTACAGTTATTAATTTTATGCAGCACAGCATGTCCCTATATCTTAGCTTTGGGATGTGGTAGGGCAAAAATTACCACACCACTGTTTTCGTCAGGACCTCTCTGACACACGGTGTGGGTTTGAAGAAGAGCTGAGGAGGTCACATATTTCACCCAAAAAAACACTAAGGGGTACCCCTTTGTGTTTTTTCAGACTAAATTTTTGACCGTCTCAGATTTCTTCCAAACTCACGATGTTGATTAGGCAGGTCCTGACTTACACAAAGGTGTGATTATTTTCAGCCTAACTCATCCCAAAGCTGAGATATGAGGACAAACTTAACTGGGATTTTCTCTCAATAGGTTTATTGGTGTTGAATATATTGGAATTAAATTTATGAGCTTGTTATACATCCAATAAAGAAAAATACAGATGCAATGTAGGATATATTGGACTGACTAGGCTATTCTGATCGCACCCTTCTACTCATGTGTTTACCTAGCTTCACTGGAAGTAGGAATCCCATCATGAAATTTACAGTTATTAATTTTATGCAGCACAGCATGTCCCTATATCTTAGCTTTGGGATGTGGTAGGACAAAAATTACCACACCACTGTCTTCGTCAGGACCTCCCTGACACACGGTGTGGGTTTGAACAAGATCTGAAGAGGTCACATATTTCACCCAAAAAAACACTAAGGGATACCCCTTTGTGTTTTTTCAGACTAAATTTTTGACCGTCTCAGATTTCTTCCAAACTCACGATGTTGATTAAGCAGGTCCTGACTTACACAAAGGTGTGATTATTTCCAGCCTATCTCATCCCAAAGCTGAGATATGAGGTCTAACGTAAGTGGGATTTTCTCTCAATAGGTTTATTTGTGTTGAATATATTGGAATTAAATTTATGAGCTTGTTATACATCCAATAAAGAAAAATACAGATGCAATGTAGGATATATTGGACTGACTAGGCTTTTCTGATAGCACCCTTCTTCTCATGTGTTTACCTAGCTTCACTGTAAGTAGGAATCCCATCATGAAATTTACAGTTATACATTTTATGCAGCACAACATGTCCCTATATCTTAGCTTTGGGATGTGGTAGGGCAACAATTACCACACCACTGTCTTCGTCAGGACCTCTCTGACACACGGTGTGGGTTTGAAGAAGATCTGAAGAGGTCACATATTTCACCCAAAAAAACACTAAGGGGTACCCCTTTGTGTTTTTTCAGACTAAATTTTTGACCATCTCAGATTTCTTCCACACTCACGATGTTGATTAGGCAGGTCCTGACTTACACAAAGGTGTGATTATTTTCAGCCTATCTCATCCCAAAGCTGAGATATGAGGACAAACTTAACTGGGATTTTCTCTCAATAGGTTTATTGGTGTTGAATATATTGGAATTAAATTTATGAGCTTGTTATACGTCCAATAAAGCAAAATACAGATGCAATGTAGGATATATTGGACTGACTAGGCTTTTCTGATCGCACCCTTCTACTCATGTGTATACCTAGCTTCACTGGAAGTAGGAATCCCATCATGAAATTTACAGTTATTAATTTTATGCAGCACAGCATGTCCCTATATCTTAGCTTTGGGATGTGGTAGGACAAAAATGACCACGCCACTCTCTTTGTCAGGACCTCTCTGACACACGGTGTGGGTTTGAAGAAGATCTGAGGAGGTCACATATTTCACCCAAAAAAACACTAAGGGGTACCCCTTTGTGTTTTTTTAGACTAAATTTTTGACCGTCTCAGATTTCTTCCACACTCACGATGTTGATAAGGCAGGTCCTGACTTACACAAAGGTGTGATTATTTTCAGCCTATCTCATCCCAAAGCTGAGATATGAGGACAAACTTAACTGGGATTTTCTCTCAATAGGTTTATTGGTGTTGAATATATTGGAATTAAATTTATGAGCTTGTTATACGTCCAATAAAGCAAAATACAGATGCAATGTAGGATATATTGGACTGACTAGGCTTTTCTGATCGCACCCTTCTACTCATGTGTATACCTAGCTTCACTGGAAGTAGGAATCCCATCATGAAATTTACAGTTATTAATTTTATGCAGCACAGCATGTCCCTATATCTTAGCTTTGGGATGTGGTAGGACAAAAATGACCACACCACTCTCTTTGTCAGGACCTCTCTGACACACGGTGTGGGTTTGAAGAAGATCTGAGGAGGTCACATATTTCACCCAAAAAGACACTAAGGGGTACCCCTTTGTGTTTTTTTAGAATAAATTTTTGACCGTCTCAGATTTCTTCCACACTCACGATGTTGATTAGGCAGGTCCTGACTTACACAAAGGTGTGATTATTTTCAGCCTAACTCATCCCAAAGCTGAGATATGAGGACAAACTTAACTGGGATTTTCTCTCAATAGGTTTATTGGTGTTGAATATATTGGAATCAAATTTATGAGCTTGTTATACATCCAATAAAGAAAAATACAGATGCAATGTAGGATATATTGGACTGACTAGGCTATTCTGATCGCACCCTTCTACTCATGTGTTTACCTAGCTTCACTGGAAGTAGGAATCCCATCATGAAATTTACAGTTATTAATTTTATGCAGCACAGCATGTCCCTATATCTTAGCTTTGGGATGTGGTAGGACAAAAATTACCACACCACTGTCTTCGTCAGGACCTCCCTGACACACGGTGTGGGTTTGAACAAGATCTGAAGAGGTCACATATTTCACCCAAAAAAACACTAAGGGGTACCCATTTGTGTTTTTTCAGACTAAATTTTTGACCGTCTCAGATTTCTTCCAAACTCACAATGTTGATTAGGCAGGTCCTGACTTACACAAAGGTGTGATTATTTCCAGCCTATCTCATCCCAAAGCTGAGATATGAGGTCTAACGTAAGTGGGATTTTCTCTCGATAGGTTTATTTGTGTTGAATATATTGGAATTAAATTTATGAGCTTGTTATACATCCAGTAAAGAAAAATACAGATGCAATGTAGGATATATTGGACTGACTAGGCTTTTCTGATCGCACCCTTCTTCTCATGTGTTTACCTAGCTTCACTGTAAGTAGGAATCCCATCATGAAATTTACAGTTATTAATTTTATGCAGCACAGCATGTCCCTATATCTTAGCTTTGGGATGTGGTAGGGCAAAAATTACCACACCACTGTTTTCGTCAGGACCTCTCTGACACACGGTGTGGGTTTGAAGAAGAGCTGAGGAGGTCACATATTTCACCCAAAAAAACACTAAGGGGTACCCCTTTGTGTTTTTTCAGACTAAATTTTTGACCGTCTCAGATTTCTTCCAAACTCACGATGTTGATTAGGCAGGTCCTGACTTACACAAAGGTGTGATTATTTTCAGCCTAACTCATCCCAAAGCTGAGATATGAGGACAAACTTAACTGGGATTTTCTCTCAATAGGTTTATTGGTGTTGAATATATTGGAATTAAATTTATGAGCTTTTTATACATCCAATACAGCAAAATACAGATGCAATGTAGGATATATTGGACTGACTAGGCTTTTCTGATCGCACCCTTCTACTCATGTGTTTACCTAGCTTCACTGGAAGTAGGAATCCCATCATGAAATTTACAGTTATTAATTTTATGCAGCACAGCATGTCCCTATATCTTAGCTTTGGGATGTGGTAGGACAAAAATTACCACACCACTGTCTTCGTCAGGACCTCCCTGACACACGGTGTGGGTTTGAACAAGATCTGAAGAGGTCACATATTTCACCCAATAAAACACTAAGGGGTACCCCTTTGTGTTTTTTTAGACTAAATTTTTGACCGTCTCAGATTTCTTCCAAACTCACGATGTTCATTAGGCAGGTCCTGACTTACACAAAGGTGTGATTATTTTCAGCCTATCTCATCCCAAAGCTGAGATATGAGGACAAACTGAACTGGGATTTTCTCTCAATAGGTTTATTGGTGTTGAATATATTGGAATTGAATTCGTGAGCTTTTTATACGTCCAATAAAGCAAAATACAGATGCAATGTAGGATATATTGGACTGACTAGGCTTTTCTGATCGCACCCTTCTACTCATGTGTTTACCTAGCTTCACTGGAAGTAGGAATCCCATCATGAAATTTACAGTTATACATTTTATGCAGCACAACATGTCCCTATATCTCAGCTCTGGGATGTGGTAGGGCAACAATTACCACACCACTGTCTTCGTCAGGACCTCCCTGACACACGGTGTGGGTTTGAAGAAGATCTGAAGAGGTCACATATTTCACCCAAAAAAACACTAAGGGGTACCCCTTTGTGTTTTTTCAGACTAAATTTTTGACCGTCTCAGATTTCTTCCAAACTCATGATGTTGATTAGGCAGGTCCTGACTTACACAAAGGTGTGATTATTTTTAGCCTATCTCATCCCAAAGCTGAGATATGAGGACAAACTTAACTGGGATTTTCTCTCAATAGGTTTATTGGTGTTGAATATATTGGAATTAAATTTATGAGCTTTTTATACATCCAATACAGCAAAATACAGATGCAATGTAGGATATATTGGACTGACTAGGCTTTTCTGATCGCACCCTTCTACTCATGTGTTTACCTAGCTTCATTGGAAGTAGGAATCCCATCATGAAATTTACAGTTATTAATTTTATGCAGCACAGCATGTCCCTATATCTTAGCTTTGGGATGTGGTAGGACAAAAATTACCACACCACTGTCTTCGTCAGGACCTCTCTGACACACGGTGTGTGTTTGAAGAAGATCTGAGGAGGTCACATATTTCACTCAAAAAAACACTAAGGGGTACCCCTTTGTGTTTTTTTAGACTAAATTTTTGACCGTCTCAGATTTCTTCCAAACTCACGATGTTGATTAGGCAGGTCCTGACTTACACAAAGGTGTGATTATTTTCAGCCTAACTCATCCCAAAGCTGAGATATGAGGACAAACTTAACTGGGATTTTCTCTCAATAGGTTTATTTGTGTTGAATATATTGGAATTAAATTTATGAGCTTGTTTTACGTCCAATAAAGCAAAATACAGATGCAATGTAGGATATATTGGACTGACTAGGCTTTTCTGATCGCACCCTTCTACTCATGTGTTTACCTAGCTTCACTGGAAGTAGGAATCCCATCATGAAATTTACAGTTATACATTTTATGCAGCACAACATGTCCCTATATATTAGCTTTGGGATGTGGTAGGGCAACAATTACCACACCATTGTCTTCGTCAGGACCTCTCTGACACACGGTGTGGGTTTGAAGAAGATCTGAAGAGGTCACATATTTCACCCAAAAAAACACTAAGGGGTACCCCTTTGTGTTTTTTTAGACTAAATTTTTGACCATCTCAGATTTCTTCCACACTCACGATGTTGATTAGGCAGGTCCTGACTTACACAAAGGTGTGATTATTTTCAGCCTATCTCATCCCAAAGCTGAGATATGAAGACAAACTTAACTGGGATTTTCTCTCAATAGGTTTATTGGTGTTGAATATATTGGAATTAAATTTATGAGCTTGTTATACGTCCAATAAAGCAAAATACAGATGCAATGTAGGATATATTGGACTGACTAGGCTTTTCTGATCGCACCCTTCTACTCATGTGTTTACCTAGCTTCACTGGAAGTAGGAATCCCATCATGAAATTTACAGTTATACATTTTATGCAGCACAACATGTCCTTATATCTCAGCTCTGGGATGTGGTAGGGCAACAATTACCACACCACTGTCTTCGTCAGGACCTCCCTGACACACGGTGTGGGTTTGAACAAGATCTGAAGAGGTCACATATTTCACCCAAATAAACACTAAGGGGTACCCCTTTGTGTTTTTTCAGACTAAATTTTTGACCGTCTCAGATTTCTTCCAAACTCACGATGTTGATTAGGCAGGTCCTGACTTACACAAAGGTGTGATTATTTTTAGCCTATCTCATCCCAAAGCTGAGATATGAGGACAAACTTAACTGGGATTTTCTCTCAATAGGTTTATTGGTGTTGAATATATTGGAATTAAATTTATGAGCTTGTTATACGTCCAATAAAGCAAAATACAGATGCAATGTAGGATATATTGGACTGACTAGGCTTTTCTGATCGCACCCTTCTACTCATGTGTTTACCTAGCTTCACTGGAAGTAGGAATCCCATCATGAAATTTACAGTTATACATTTTATGCAGCACAACATGTCCCTATATCTCAGCTCTGGGATGTGGTAGGGCAACAATTACCACACCACTGTCTTCGTCAGGACCTCCCTGACACACGGTGTGGGTTTGAAGAAGATCTGAAGAGGTCACATATTTCACCCAAAAAAACACTAAGGGGTACCCCTTTGTGTTTTTTTAGACTAAATTTTTGACCGTCTCAGATTTCTTCCACACTCACGATGTTGATTAGGCAGGTCCTGACTTACACAAAGGTGTGATTATTTTCAGCCTATCTCATCCCAAAGCTGAGATATGAGGACAAACTTAACTGGGATTTTCTCTCAATAGGTTTATTGGTGTTGAATATATTGGAATTAAATTTATGAGCTTGTTATACGTCCAATAAAGCAAAATACAGATGCAATGTAGGATATATTGGACTGACTAGGCTTTTCTGATCGCACCCTTCTACTCATGTGTATACCTAGCTTCACTGGAAGTAGGAATCCCATCATGAAATTTACAGTTATTAATTTTATGCAGCACAGCATGTCCCTATATCTTAGCTTTGGGATGTGGTAGGACAAAAATGACCACACCACTCTCTTTGTCAGGACCTCTCTGACACACGGTGTGGGTTTGAAGAAGATCTGAGGAGGTCACATATTTCACCCAAAAAAACACTAAGGGGTACCCCTTTGTGTTTTTTTAGACTAAATTTTTGACCGTCTCAGATTTCTTCCACACTCACGATGTTGATTAGGCAGGTCCTGACTTACACAAAGGTGTGATTATTTTCAGCCTAACTCATCCCAAAGCTGAGATATGAGGACAAACTTAACTGGGATTTTCTCTCAATAGGTTTATTGGTGTTGAATATATTGGAATCAAATTTATGAGCTTGTTATACATCCAATAAAGAAAAATACAGATGCAATGTAGGATATATTGGACTGACTAGGCTATTCTGATCGCACCCTTCTACTCATGTGTTTACCTAGCTTCACTGGAAGTAGGAATCCCATCATGAAATTTACAGTTATTAATTTTATGCAGCACAGCATGTCCCTATATCTTAGCTTTGGGATGTGGTAGGACAAAAATTACCACACCACTGTCTTCGTCAGGACCTCCCTGACACACGGTGTGGGTTTGAAGAAGATCTGAAGAGGTCACATATTTCACCCAAAAAAACACTAAGGGGTACCCATTTGTGTTTTTTCAGACTAAATTTTTGACCGTTTCAGATTTCTTCCAAACTCACAATGTTGATTAGGCAGGTCCTGACTTACACAAAGGTGTGATTATTTCCAGCCTATCTCATCCCAAAGCTGAGATATGAGGTCTAACGTAAGTGGGATTTTCTCTCAATAGGTTTATTTGTGTTGAATATATTGGAATTAAATTTATGAGCTTGTTATACATCCAGTAAAGAAAAATACAGATGCAATGTAGGATATATTGGACTGACTAGGCTTTTCTGATCGCACCCTTCTTCTCATGTGTTTACCTAGCTTCACTGTAAGTAGGAATCCCATCATGAAATTTACAGTTATTAATTTTATGCAGCACAGCATGTCCCTATATCTTAGCTTTGGGATGTGGTAGGGCAAAAATTACCACACCACTGTTTTCGTCAGGACCTCTCTGACACACGGTGTGGGTTTGAAGAAGAGCTGAGGAGGTCACATATTTCACCCAAAAAAACACTAAGGGGTACCCCTTTGTGTTTTTTCAGACTAAATTTTTGACCGTCTCAGATTTCTTCCAAACTCACGATGTTGATTAGGCAGGTCCTGACTTACACAAAGGTGTGATTATTTTCAGCCTAACTCATCCCAAAGCTGAGATATGAGGACAAACTTAACTGGGATTTTCTCTCAATAGGTTTATTGGTGTTGAATATATTGGAATTAAATTTATGAGCTTGTTATACATCCAATAAAGAAAAATACAGATGCAATGTAGGATATATTGGACTGACTAGGCTATTCTGATCGCACCCTTCTACTCATGTGTTTACCTAGCTTCACTGGAAGTAGGAATCCCATCATGAAATTTACAGTTATTAATTTTATGCAGCACAGCATGTCCCTATATCTTAGCTTTGGGATGTGGTAGGACAAAAATTACCACACCACTGTCTTCGTCAGGACCTCCCTGACACACGGTGTGGGTTTGAACAAGATCTGAAGAGGTCACATATTTCACCCAAAAAAACACTAAGGGATACCCCTTTGTGTTTTTTCAGACTAAATTTTTGACCGTCTCAGATTTCTTCCAAACTCACGATGTTGATTAAGCAGGTCCTGACTTACACAAAGGTGTGATTATTTCCAGCCTATCTCATCCCAAAGCTGAGATATGAGGTCTAACGTAAGTGGGATTTTCTCTCAATAGGTTTATTTGTGTTGAATATATTGGAATTAAATTTATGAGCTTGTTATACATCCAATAAAGAAAAATACAGATGCAATGTAGGATATATTGGACTGACTAGGCTTTTCTGATAGCACCCTTCTTCTCATGTGTTTACCTAGCTTCACTGTAAGTAGGAATCCCATCATGAAATTTACAGTTATACATTTTATGCAGCACAACATGTCCCTATATCTTAGCTTTGGGATGTGGTAGGGCAACAATTACCACACCACTGTCTTCGTCAGGACCTCTCTGACACACGGTGTGGGTTTGAAGAAGATCTGAAGAGGTCACATATTTCACCCAAAAAAACACTAAGGGGTACCCCTTTGTGTTTTTTCAGACTAAATTTTTGACCATCTCAGATTTCTTCCACACTCACGATGTTGATTAGGCAGGTCCTGACTTACACAAAGGTGTGATTATTTTCAGCCTATCTCATCCCAAAGCTGAGATATGAGGACAAACTTAACTGGGATTTTCTCTCAATAGGTTTATTGGTGTTGAATATATTGGAATTAAATTTATGAGCTTGTTATACGTCCAATAAAGCAAAATACAGATGCAATGTAGGATATATTGGACTGACTAGGCTTTTCTGATCGCACCCTTCTACTCATGTGTATACCTAGCTTCACTGGAAGTAGGAATCCCATCATGAAATTTACAGTTATTAATTTTATGCAGCACAGCATGTCCCTATATCTTAGCTTTGGGATGTGGTAGGACAAAAATGACCACACCACTCTCTTTGTCAGGACCTCTCTGACACACGGTGTGGGTTTGAAGAAGATCTGAGGAGGTCACATATTTCACCCAAAAAAACACTAAGGGGTACCCCTTTGTGTTTTTTTAGACTAAATTTTTGACCGTCTCAGATTTCTTCCACACTCACGATGTTGATAAGGCAGGTCCTGACTTACACAAAGGTGTGATTATTTTCAGCCTATCTCATCCCAAAGCTGAGATATGAGGACAAACTTAACTGGGATTTTCTCTCAATAGGTTTATTGGGGTTGAATATATTGGAATTAAATTTATGAGCTTGTTATACGTCCAATAAAGCAAAATACAGATGCAATGTAGGATATATTGGACTGACTAGGCTTTTCTGATCGCACCCTTCTACTCATGTGTATACCTAGCTTCACTGGAAGTAGGAATCCCATCATGAAATTTACAGTTATTAATTTTATGCAGCACAGCATGTCCCTATATCTTAGCTTTGGGATGTGGTAGGACAAAAATGACCACACCACTCTCTTTGTCAGGACCTCTCTGACACACGGTGTGGGTTTGAAGAAGATCTGAGGAGGTCACATATTTCACCCAAAAAAACACTAAGGGGTACCCCTTTGTGTTTTTTTAGACTAAATTTTTGACCGTCTCAGATTTCTTCCACACTCACGATGTTGATTAGGCAGGTCCTGACTTACACAAAGGTGTGATTATTTTCAGCCTAACTCATCCCAAAGCTGAGATATGAGGACAAACTTAACTGGGATTTTCTCTCAATAGGTTTATTGGTGTTGAATATATTGGAATCAAATTTATGAGCTTGTTATACATCCAATAAAGAAAAATACAGATGCAATGTAGGATATATTGGACTGACTAGGCTATTCTGATCGCACCCTTCTACTCATGTGTTTACCTAGCTTCACTGGAAGTAGGAATCCCATCATGAAATTTACAGTTATTAATTTTATGCAGCACAGCATGTCCCTATATCTTAGCTTTGGGATGTGGTAGGACAAAAATTACCACACCACTGTCTTCGTCAGGACCTCCCTGACACACGGTGTGGGTTTGAAGAAGATCTGAAGAGGTCACATATTTCACCCAAAAAAACACTAAGGGGTACCCATTTGTGTTTTTTCAGACTAAATTTTTGACCGTCTCAGATTTCTTCCAAACTCACAATGTTGATTAGGCAGGTCCTGACTTACACAAAGGTGTGATTATTTCCAGCCTATCTCATCCCAAAGCTGAGATATGAGGTCTAACGTAAGTGGGATTTTCTCTCAATAGGTTTATTTGTGTTGAATATATTGGAATTAAATTTATGAGCTTGTTATACATCCAGTAAAGAAAAATACAGATGCAATGTAGGATATATTGGACTGACTAGGCTTTTCTGATCGCACCCTTCTTCTCATGTGTTTACCTAGCTTCACTGTAAGTAGGAATCCCATCATGAAATTTACAGTTATTAATTTTATGCAGCACAGCATGTCCCTATATCTTAGCTTTGGGATGTGGTAGGGCAAAAATTACCACACCACTGTTTTCGTCAGGACCTCTCTGACACACGGTGTGGGTTTGAAGAAGAGCTGAGGAGGTCACATATTTCACCCAAAAAAACACTAAGGGGTACCCCTTTGTGTTTTTTCAGACTAAATTTTTGACCGTCTCAGATTTCTTCCAAACTCACGATGTTGATTAGGCAGGTCCTGACTTACACAAAGGTGTGATTATTTTCAGCCTAACTCATCCCAAAGCTGAGATATGAGGACAAACTTAACTGGGATTTTCTCTCAATAGGTTTATTGGTGTTGAATATATTGGAATTAAATTTATGAGCTTTTTATACATCCAATACAGCAAAATACAGATGCAATGTAGGATATATTGGACTGACTAGGCTTTTCTGATCGCACCCTTCTACTCATGTGTTTACCTAGCTTCACTGGAAGTAGGAATCCCATCATGAAATTTACAGTTATTAATTTTATGCAGCACAGCATGTCCCTATATCTTAGCTTTGGGATGTGGTAGGACAAAAATTACCACACCACTGTCTTCGTCAGGACCTCCCTGACACACGGTGTGGGTTTGAACAAGATCTGAAGAGGTCACATATTTCACCCAATAAAACACTAAGGGGTACCCCTTTGTGTTTTTTTAGACTAAATTTTTGACCGTCTCAGATTTCTTCCAAACTCACGATGTTCATTAGGCAGGTCCTGACTTACACAAAGGTGTGATTATTTTCAGCCTATCTCATCCCAAAGCTGAGATATGAGGACAAACTGAACTGGGATTTTCTCTCAATAGGTTTATTGGTGTTGAATATATTGGAATTGAATTCGTGAGCTTTTTATACGTCCAATAAAGCAAAATACAGATGCAATGTAGGATATATTGGACTGACTAGGCTTTTCTGATCGCACCCTTCTACTCATGTGTTTACCTAGCTTCACTGGAAGTAGGAATCCCATCATGAAATTTACAGTTATACATTTTATGCAGCACAACATGTCCCTATATCTCAGCTCTGGGATGTGGTAGGGCAACAATTACCACACCACTGTCTTCGTCAGGACCTCCCTGACACACGGTGTGGGTTTGAAGAAGATCTGAAGAGGTCACATATTTCACCCAAAAAAACACTAAGGGGTACCCCTTTGTGTTTTTTCAGACTAAATTTTTGACCGTCTCAGATTTCTTCCAAACTCATGATGTTGATTAGGCAGGTCCTGACTTACACAAAGGTGTGATTATTTTTAGCCTATCTCATCCCAAAGCTGAGATATGAGGACAAACTTAACTGGGATTTTCTCTCAATAGGTTTATTGGTGTTGAATATATTGGAATTAAGTTTATGAGCTTTTTATACATCCAATACAGCAAAATACAGATGCAATGTAGGATATATTGGACTGACTAGGCTTTTCTGATCGCACCCTTCTACTCATGTGTTTACCTAGCTTCATTGGAAGTAGGAATCCCATCATGAAATTTACAGTTATTAATTTTATGCAGCACAGCATGTCCCTATATCTTAGCTTTGGGATGTGGTAGGACAAAAATTACCACACCACTGTCTTCGTCAGGACCTCTCTGACACACGGTGTGTGTTTGAAGAAGATCTGAGGAGGTCACATATTTCACTCAAAAAAACACTAAGGGGTACCCCTTTGTGTTTTTTTAGACTAAATTTTTGACCGTCTCAGATTTCTTCCAAACTCACGATGTTGATTAGGCAGGTCCTGACTTACACAAAGGTGTGATTATTTTCAGCCTAACTCATCCCAAAGCTGAGATATGAGGACAAACTTAACTGGGATTTTCTCTCAATAGGTTTATTTGTGTTGAATATATTGGAATTAAATTTATGAGCTTGTTTTACGTCCAATAAAGCAAAATACAGATGCAATGTAGGATATATTGGACTGACTAGGCTTTTCTGATCGCACCCTTCTACTCATGTGTTTACCTAGCTTCACTGGAAGTAGGAATCCCATCATGAAATTTACAGTTATACATTTTATGCAGCACAACATGTCCCTATATATTAGCTTTGGGATGTGGTAGGGCAACAATTACCACACCATTGTCTTCGTCAGGACCTCTCTGACACACGGTGTGGGTTTGAAGAAGATCTGAAGAGGTCACATATTTCACCCAAAAAAACACTAAGGGGTACCCCTTTGTGTTTTTTTAGACTAAATTTTTGACCATCTCAGATTTCTTCCACACTCACGATGTTGATTAGGCAGGTCCTGACTTACACAAAGGTGTGATTATTTTCAGCCTATCTCATCCCAAAGCTGAGATATGAGGACAAACTTAACTGGGATTTTCTCTCAATAGGTTTATTGGTGTTGAATATATTGGAATTAAATTTATGAGCTTGTTATACGTCCAATAAAGCAAAATACAGATGCAATGTAGGATATATTGGACTGACTAGGCTTTTCTGATCGCACCCTTCTACTCATGTGTTTACCTAGCTTCACTGGAAGTAGGAATCCCATCATGAAATTTACAGTTATACATTTTATGCAGCACAACATGTCCTTATATCTCAGCTCTGGGATGTGGTAGGGCAACAATTACCACACCACTGTCTTCGTCAGGACCTCCCTGACACACGGTGTGGGTTTGAACAAGATCTGAAGAGGTCACATATTTCACCCAAATAAACACTAAGGGGTACCCCTTTGTGTTTTTTCAGACTAAATTTTTGACCGTCTCAGATTTCTTCCAAACTCACGATGTTGATTAGGCAGGTCCTGACTTACACAAAGGTGTGATTATTTTTAGCCTATCTCATCCCAAAGCTGAGATATGAGGACAAACTTAACTGGGATTTTCTCTCAATAGGTTTATTGGTGTTGAATATATTGGAATTAAATTTATGAGCTTGTTATACGTCCAATAAAGCAAAATACAGATGCAATGTAGGATATATTGGACTGACTAGGCTTTTCTGATCGCACCCTTCTACTCATGTGTTTACCTAGCTTCACTGGAAGTAGGAATCCCATCATGAAATTTACAGTTATACATTTTATGCAGCACAACATGTCCTTATATCTCAGCTCTGGGATGTGGTAGGGCAACAATTACCACACCACTGTCTTCGTCAGGACCTCCCTGACACACGGTGTGGGTTTGAACAAGATCTGAAGAGGTCACATATTTCACCCAAATAAACACTAAGGGGTACCCCTTTGTGTTTTTTCAGACTAAATTTTTGACCGTCTCAGATTTCTTCCAAACTCACGATGTTGATTAGGCAGGTCCTGACTTACACAAAGGTGTGATTATTTTTAGCCTATCTCATCCCAAAGCTGAGATATGAGGACAAACTTAACTGGGATTTTCTCTCAATAGGTTTATTGGTGTTGAATATATTGGAATTAAATTTATGAGCTTGTTATACGTCCAATAAAGCAAAATACAGATGCAATGTAGGATATATTGTACTGACTAGGCTTTTCTGATCGCACCCTTCTACTCATGTGTTTACCTAGCTTCACTGGAAGTAGGAATCCCATCATGAAATTTACAGTTATACATTTTATGCAGCACAACATGTCCCTATATCTTAGCTTTGGGATGTGGTAGGGCAACAATTACCACACCATTGTCTTCGTCAGGACCTCTCTGACACATGGTGTGGGTTTAAAGAAGATCTGAAGAGGTCACATATTTCACCCAAAAAAACACTAAGGGGTACCCCTTTGTGTTTTTTTAGACTAAATTTTTGACCATCTCAGATTTCTTCCAAACTCACGATGTTGATTAGGCAGGTCCTGACTTACACAAAGGTGTGATTATTTTCAGCCTATCTCATCCCAAAGCTGAGATATGAGGACAAACTTAACTGGGATTTTCTCTCAATAGGTTTATTGGTGTTGAATATATTGGAATTAAATTTATGAGCTTGTTATACGTCCAATAAAGCAAAATACAGATGCAATGTAGGATATATTGGACTGACTAGGCTTTTCTGATCGCACCCTTCTACTCATGTGTTTACCTAGCTTCACTGGAAGTAGGAATCCCATCATGAAATTTACAGTTATACATTTTATGCAGCACAACATGTCCTTATATCTCAGCTCTGGGATGTGGTAGGGCAACAATTACCACACCACTGTCTTCGTCAGGACCTCCCTGACACACGGTGTGGGTTTGAACAAGATCTGAAGAGGTCACATATTTCACCCAAATAAACACTAAGGGGTACCCCTTTGTGTTTTTTCAGACTAAATTTTTGACCGTCTCAGATTTCTTCCAAACTCACGATGTTGATTAGGCAGGTCCTGACTTACACAAAGGTGTGATTATTTTTAGCCTATCTCATCCCAAAGCTGAGATATGAGGACAAACTTAACTGGGATTTTCTCTCAATAGGTTTATTGGTGTTGAATATATTGGAATTAAATTTATGAGCTTGTTATACATCCAATAAAGCAAAATACAGATGCAATGTAGGATATATTGGACTGACTAGGCTTTTCTGATCGCACCCTTCTACTCATGTGTTTACCTAGCTTCACTGGAAGTAGGATTCCCATCATGAAATTTACAGTTATTAATTTTATGCAGCACAGCATGTCCCTATATCTTAGCTTTGGGATGTGGTAGGACAAAAATTACCACACCATTGTCTTCGTCAGGACCTCTCTGACACATGGTGTGGGTTTAAAGAAGATCTGAAGAGGTCACATATTTCACCCAAAAAAACACTAAGGGGTACCCCTTTGTGTTTTTTCAGACTAAATTTTTGACTGTCTCAGATTTCTTCCAAACTCACGATGTTGATTAGGCAGGTCCTGACTTACACAAAGGTGTGATTATTTCCAGCCTATCTCATCCCAAAGCTGAGATATGAGGTCTAACGTAAGTGGGATTTTCTCTCAATAGGTTTATTTGTGTTGAATATATTGGAATTAAATTTATTAGCTTGTTATACATCCAATAAAGAAAAATACAGATGCAATGTAGGATATATTGGACTGACTAGGCTTTTCTGATCGCACCCTTCTTCTCATGTGTTTACCTAGCTTCACTGTAAGTAGGAATCCCATCATGAAATTTACAGTTATTAATTTTATGCAGCACAGCATGTCCCTATATCTTAGCTTTGGGATGTGGTAGGGCAAAAATTACCACACCACTGTTTTCGTCAGGACCTCTCTGACACACGGTGTGGGATTGAAGAAGAGCTGAGGAGGTCACATATTTCACCCAAAAAAACACTAAGAGGTACCCCTTTGTGTTTTTTTAGACTAAATTTTTGACCATCTCAGATTTCTTCCAAACTCACGATGTTGATTAGGCAGGTCCTGACTTACACAAAGGTGTGATTATTTTCAGCCTATCTCGTCCCAAAGCTGAGATATGAGGACAAACTTAACTGGGATTTTCTCTTAATAGGTTTATTGGTGTTGAATATATTGGAATTAAATTTATGAGCTTTTTATACGTCCAATAAAGCAAAATACAGATGCAATGTAGGATATATTGGACTGACTAGGCTTTTCTGATCGCACCCTTCTACTCATGTGTTTACCTAGCTTCACTGGAAGTAGGATTCCCATCATGAAATTTACAGTTATTAATTTTATGCAGCACAGCATGTCCCTATATCTTAGCTTTGGGATGTGGTAGGGCAACAATTACCACACCACTGTCTTCGTCAGGACCTCTCTGACACACGGTGTGGGTTTGAAGAAGATCTGAAGAGGTCACATATTTCACCAAAAAAAACACTAAGGGGTACCCCTTTGTGTTTTTTTAGACTAAATTTTTGACCATCTCAGATTTCTTCCAAACTCACGATGTTGATTAGGCAGGTCCTGACTTACACAAAGGTGTGATTATTTTTAGCCTATCTCATCCTAAAGCTGAGATATGAGGACTAACTTAACTGGGATTTTCTCTCAATAGGTTTATTGGTGTTGAATATATTGGAATTAAATTTATGAGCTTGTTATACGTCCAATAAAGCAAAATACAGATGCAATGTAGGATATATTGGACTGACTAGGCTTTTCTGATCGCACCCTTCTACTCATGTGTTTACCTAGCTTCACTGGAAGTAGGATTCCCATCATGAAATTTACAGTTATTAATTTTATGCAGCACAGCATGTCCCTATATCTTAGCTTTGGGATGTGGTAGGACAAAAATTACCACACCATTGTCTTCGTCAGGACCTCTCTGACACATGGTGTGGGTTTAAAGAAGATCTGAAGAGGTCACATATTTCACCCAAAAAAACACTAAGGGGTACCCCTTTGTGTTTTTTTAGACTAAATTTTTGACCATCTCAGATTTCTTCCAAACTCACGATGTTGATTAGGCAGGTCCTGACTTACACAAAGGTGTGATTATTTTCAGCCTAACTCATCCCAAAGCTGAGATATGAGGACAAACTGAACTGGGATTTTCTCTCAATAGGTTTATTGGTGTTGAATATATTGGAATTAAATTTATGAGCTTGTTATACATCCAATAAAGAAAAATACAGATGCAATGTAGGATATATTGGACTGACTAGGCTATTCTGATCGCACCCTTCTACTCATGCGTTTACCTAGCTTCACTGGAAGTAGGAATCCCATCATGAAATTTACAGTTATTAATTTTATGCAGCACAGCATGTCCCTATATCTTAGCTTTGGGATGTGGTAGGACAAAAATTACCACACCACTGTCTTCTTCAGGACCTCCCTGACACACGGTGTGGGTTTGAAGAAGATCTGAAGAGGTCACATATTTCACCCAAAAAAACACTAAGGGGTACCCCTTTGTGTTTTTTCAGACTAAATTTTTGACTGTCTCAGATTTCTTCCAAACTCACGATGTTGATTAGGCAGGTCCTGACTTACACAAAGGTGTGATTATTTCCAGCCTATCTCATCCCAAAGCTGAGATATGAGGTCTAACGTAAGTGGGATTTTCTCTCAATAGGTTTATTTGTGTTGAATATATTGGAATTAAATTTATTAGCTTGTTATACATCCAATAAAGAAAAATACAGATGCAATGTAGGATATATTGGACTGACTAGGCTTTTCTGATCGCACCCTTCTTCTCATGTGTTTACCTAGCTTCACTGTAAGTAGGAATCCCATCATGAAATTTACAGTTATTAATTTTATGCAGCACAGCATGTCCCTATATCTTAGCTTTGGGATGTGGTAGGGCAAAAATTACCACACCACTGTTTTCGTCAGGACCTCTCTGACACACGGTGTGGGTTTGAAGAAGAGCTGAGGAGGTCACATATTTCACCCAAAAAAACACTAAGGGGTACCCCTTTGTGTTTTTTTAGACTAAATTTTTGACCATCTCAGATTTCTTCCAAACTCACGATGTTGATTAGGCAGGTCCTGACTTACACAAAGGTGTGATTATTTTTAGCCTATCTCATCCTAAAGCTGAGATATGAGGACTAACTTAACTGGGATTTTCTCTCAATAGGTTTATTGGTGTTGAATATATTGGAATTAAATTTATGAGCTTGTTATACGTCCAATAAAGCAAAATACAGATGCAATGTAGGATATATTGGACTGACTAGGCTTTTCTGATCGCACCCTTCTACTCATGTGTTTACCTAGCTTCACAGGAAGTAGGAATCCCATCATGAAATTTACAGTTATACATTTTATGCAGCACAACATGTCCCTATATCTTAGCTTTGGGATGTGGTAGGGCAACAATTACCACACCATTGCCTTCGTCAGGACCTCTCTGACACACGGTGTGGGTTTGAAGAAGATCTGAAGAGGTCACATATTTCACCCAATAAAACACTAAGGGGTACCCCTTTGTGTTTTTTTAGACTAAATTTTTGACCATCTCAGATTTCTTCCAAACTCACGATGTTGATTAGGCAGGTCCTGACTTACACAAAGGTGTGATTATTTTCAGCCTATCTCATCCCAAAGCTGAGATATGAGGACAAACTTAACTGGGATTTTCTCTCAATAGGTTTATTGGTGTTGAATATATTGGAATTAAATTTATGAGCTTGTTATACGTCCAATAAAGCAAAATACAGATGCAATGTAGGATATATTGGACTAACTAGGCTTTTCTGATCGCACCCTTCTACTCATGTGTTTACCTAGCTTCACTGGAAGTAGGAATCCCATCATGAAATTTACAGTTATACATTTTATGCAGCACAGCATGTCCCTATATCTTAGCTTTGGGATGTGGTAGGACAAAAATTACCACACCACTGTCTTCGTCAGGACCTCTCTGACACACGGTGTGGGTTTGAAGAAGAGCTGAGGAGGTCACATATTTCACCCAAAAAAACACTAAGAGGTACCCCTTTGTGTTTTTTTAGACTAAATTTTTGACCATCTCAGATTTCTTCCAAACTCACGATGTTGATTAGGCAGGTCCTGACTTACACAAAGGTGTGATTATTTTCAGCCTATCTCGTCCCAAAGCTGAGATATGAGGACAAACTTAACTGGGATTTTCTCTTAATAGGTTTATTGGTGTTGAATATATTGGAATTAAATTTATGAGCTTTTTATACGTCCAATAAAGCAAAATACAGATGCAATGTAGGATATATTGGACTGACTAGGCTTTTCTGATCGCACCCTTCTACTCATGTGTTTACCTAGCTTCACTGGAAGTAGGATTCCCATCATGAAATTTACAGTTATTAATTTTATGCAGCACAGCATGTCCCTATATCTTAGCTTTGGGATGTGGTAGGGCAACAATTACCACACCACTGTCTTCGTCAGGACCTCCCTGACACACGGTGTGGGTTTGAAGAAGATCTGAAGAGGTCACATATTTCACCAAAAAAAACACTAAGGGGTACCCCTTTGTGTTTTTTTAGACTAAATTTTTGACCATCTCAGATTTCTTCCAAACTCACGATGTTGATTAGGCAGGTCCTGACTTACACAAAGGTGTGATTATTTTTAGCCTATCTCATCCTAAAGCTGAGATATGAGGACTAACTTAACTGGGATTTTCTCTCAATAGGTTTATTGGTGTTGAATATATTGGAATTAAATTTATGAGCTTGTTATACGTCCAATAAAGCAAAATACAGATGCAATGTAGGATATATTGGACTGACTAGGCTTTTCTGATCGCACCCTTCTACTCATGTGTTTACCTAGCTTCACAGGAAGTAGGAATCCCATCATGAAATTTACAGTTATACATTTTATGCAGCACAACATGTCCCTATATCTTAGCTTTGGGATGTGGTAGGGCAACAATTACCACACCATTGCCTTCGTCAGGACCTCTCTGACACACGGTGTGGGTTTGAAGAAGATCTGAAGAGGTCACATATTTCACCCAATAAAACACTAAGGGGTACCCCTTTGTGTTTTTTTAGACTAAATTTTTGACCATCTCAGATTTCTTCCAAACTCACGATGTTGATTAGGCAGGTCCTGACTTACACAAAGGTGTGATTATTTTCAGCCTATCTCATACCAAAGCTGAGATATGAGGACAAACTTAACTGGGATTTTCTCTCAATAGGTTTATTGGTGTTGAATATATTGGAATTAAATTTATGAGCTTGTTATACGTCCAATAAAGCAAAATACAGATGCAATGTAGGATATATTGGACTAGCTAGGCTTTTCTGATCGCACCCTTCTACTCATGTGTTTACCTAGCTTCACTGGAAGTAGGAATCCCATCATGAAATTTACAGTTATACATTTTATGCAGCACAGCATGTCCCTATATCTTAGCTTTGGGATGTGGTAGGACAAAAATTACCACACCACTGTCTTCGTCAGGACCTCCCTGACACACGGTGTGGGTTTGAACAAGATCTGAAGAGGTCACATATTTCACCCAAAAAACACTAAGGGGTACCCCTTTGTGTTTTTTCAGACTAAATTTTTGACCGTCTCAGATTTCTTCCAAACTCACAATGTTCATTAGGCAGGTCCTGACTTACACAAAGGTGTGATTATTTTCAGCCTATCTCATCCCAAAGCTGAGATATGAGGACACACTGAACTGGGATTTTCTCTCAATAGGTTTATTGGTGTTGAATATATTGGAATTAAATTCATGAGCTTTTTATACGTCCAATAAAGCAAAATACAGATGCAATGTAGGATATATTGGACTGACTAGGCTTTTCTGATCGCAGCCTTCTACTCATGTGTTTACCTAGCTTCACTGGAAGTAGGAATCCCATCATGAAATTTACAGTTATGCATTTTATGCAGCACAGCATGTCCCTATATCTTAGCTTTGGGATGTGGTAGGACAAAAATTACCACACCACTGTCTTCGTCAGGACCTCCCTGACACACGGTGTGGGTTTAAACAAGATCTGAAGAGGTCACATATTTCACCCAAAAAACACTAAGGGGTACCCCTTTGTGTTTTTTCAGACTAAATTTTTGACCATCTCAGATTTCTTCCAAACTCACGATGTTGATTAGGCAGGTCCTGACTTACACAAAGGTGTGATTATTTTCAGCCTATCTCGTCCCAAAGCTGAGATATGAGGACAAACTTAACTGGGATTTTCTCTCAATAGGTTTATTGGTGTTGAATATATTGGAATTAAATTTATGAGCTTGTTATACGTCCAATAAAGCAAAATACAGATGCAATGTAGGATATATTGGACTAGCTAGGCTTTTCTGATCGCACCCTTCTACTCATGTGTTTACCTAGCTTCACTGGAAGTAGGATTCCCATCATGAAATTTACAGTTATTAATTTTATGCAGCACAGCATGTCCCTATATCTTAGCTTTGGGATGTGGTAGGGCAACAATTACCACACCACTGTCTTCGTCAGGACCTCCCTGACACACGGTGTGGGTTTGAAGAAGATCTGAAGAGGTCACATATTTCACCAAAAAAAACACTAAGGGGTACCCCTTTGTGTTTTTTTAGACTAAATTTTTGACCATCTCAGATTTCTTCCAAACTCACGATGTTGATTAGGCAGGTCCTGACTTACACAAAGGTGTGATTATTTTTAGCCTATCTCATCCTAAAGCTGAGATATGAGGACTAACTTAACTGGGATTTTCTCTCAATAGGTTTATTGGTGTTGAATATATTGGAATTAAATTTATGAGCTTGTTATACGTCCAATGAAGCAAAATACAGATGCAATGTAGGATATATTGGACTGACTAGGCTTTTCTGATCGCACCCTTCTACTCATGTGTTTACCTAGCTTCACAGGAAGTAGGAATCCCATCATGAAATTTACAGTTATACATTTTATGCAGCACAACATGTCCCTATATCTTAGCTTTGGGATGTGGTAGGGCAACAATTACCACACCATTGCCTTCGTCAGGACCTCTCTGACACACGGTGTGGGTTTGAAGAAGATCTGAAGAGGTCACATATTTCACCCAATAAAACACTAAGGGGTACCCCTTTGTGTTTTTTTAGACTAAATTTTTGACCATCTCAGATTTCTTCCAAACTCACGATGTTGATTAGGCAGGTCCTGACTTACACAAAGGTGTGATTATTTTCAGCCTATCTCATCCCAAAGCTGAGATATGAGGACAAACTTAACTGGGATTTTCTCTCAATAGGTTTATTGGTGTTGAATATATTGGAATTAAATTTATGAGCTTGTTATACGTCCAATAAAGCAAAATACAGATGCAATGTAGGATATATTGGACTAGCTAGGCTTTTCTGATCGCACCCTTCTACTCATGTGTTTACCTAGCTTCACTGGAAGTAGGAATCCCATCATGAAATTTACAGTTATACATTTTATGCAGCACAGCATGTCCCTATATCTTAGCTTTGGGATGTGGTAGGACAAAAATTACCACACCACTGTCTTCGTCAGGACCTCCCTGACACACGGTGTGGGTTTGAACAAGATCTGAAGAGGTCACATATTTCACCCAAAAAACACTAAGGGGTACCCCTTTGTGTTTTTTCAGACTAAATTTTTGACCGTCTCAGATTTCTTCCAAACTCACAATGTTCATTAGGCAGGTCCTGACTTACACAAAGGTGTGATTATTTTCAGCCTATCTCATCCCAAAGCTGAGATATGAGGACACACTGAACTGGGATTTTCTCTCAATAGGTTTATTGGTGTTGAATATATTGGAATTAAATTCATGAGCTTTTTATACGTCCAATAAAGCAAAATACAGATGCAATGTAGGATATATTGGACTGACTAGGCTTTTCTGATCGCAGCCTTCTACTCATGTGTTTACCTAGCTTCACTGGAAGTAGGAATCCCATCATGAAATTTACAGTTATACATTTTATGCAGCACAGCATGTCCCTATATCTTAGCTTTGGGATGTGGTAGGACAAAAATTACCACACCACTGTCTTCGTCAGGACCTCCCTGACACACGGTGTGGGTTTAAACAAGATCTGAAGAGGTCACATATTTCACCCAAAAAACACTAAGGGGTACCCCTTTGTGTTTTTTCAGACTAAATTTTTGACCATCTCAGATTTCTTCCAAACTCACGATGTTGATTAGGCAGGTCCTGACTTACACAAAGGTGTGATTATTTTCAGCCTATCTCGTCCCAAAGCTGAGATATGAGGACAAACTTAACTGGGATTTTCTCTTAATAGGTTTATTGGTGTTGAATATATTGGAATTAAATTTATGAGCTTTTTATACGTCCAATAAAGCAAAATACAGATGCAATGTAGGATATATTGGACTGACTAGGCTTTTCTGATCGCACCCTTCTACTCATGTGTTTACCTAGCTTCACTGGAAGTAGGATTCCCATCATGAAATTTACAGTTATTAATTTTATGCAGCACAGCATGTCCCTATATCTTAGCTTTGGGATGTGGTAGGGCAACAATTACCACACCACTGTCTTCGTCAGGACCTCCCTGACACACGGTGTGGGTTTGAAGAAGATCTGAAGAGGTCACATATTTCACCAAAAAAAACACTAAGGGGTACCCCTTTGTGTTTTTTTAGACTAAATTTTTGACCATCTCAGATTTCTTCCAAACTCACGATGTTGATTAGGCAGGTCCTGACTTACACAAAGGTGTGATTATTTTTAGCCTATCTCATCCTAAAGCTGAGATATGAGGACTAACTTAACTGGGATTTTCTCTCAATAGGTTTATTGGTGTTGAATATATTGGAATTAAATTTATGAGCTTGTTATACGTCCAATAAAGCAAAATACAGATGCAATGTAGGATATATTGGACTGACTAGGCTTTTCTGATCGCACCCTTCTACTCATGTGTTTACCTAGCTTCACAGGAAGTAGGAATCCCATCATGAAATTTACAGTTATACATTTTATGCAGCACAACATGTCCCTATATATTAGCTTTGGGATGTGGTAGGGCAACAATTACCACACCATTGCCTTCGTCAGGACCTCTCTGACACACGGTGTGGGTTTGAAGAAGATCTGAAGAGGTCACATATTTCACCCAATAAAACACTAAGGGGTACCCCTTTGTGTTTTTTTAGACTAAATTTTTGACCATCTCAGATTTCTTCCAAACTCACGATGTTGATTAGGCAGGTCCTGACTTACACAAAGGTGTGATTATTTTCAGCCTATCTCATCCCAAAGCTGAGATATGAGGACAAACTTAACTGGGATTTTCTCTCAATAGGTTTATTGGTGTTGAATATATTGGAATTAAATTTATGAGCTTGTTATACGTCCAATAAAGCAAAATACAGATGCAATGTAGGATATATTGGACTAGCTAGGCTTTTCTGATCGCACCCTTCTACTCATGTGTTTACCTAGCTTCACTGGAAGTAGGAATCCCATCATGAAATTTACAGTTATACATTTTATGCAGCACAGCATGTCCCTATATCTTAGCTTTGGGATGTGGTAGGACAAAAATTACCACACCACTGTCTTCGTCAGGACCTCCCTGACACACGGTGTGGGTTTGAACAAGATCTGAAGAGGTCACATATTTCACCCAAAAAACACTAAGGGGTACCCCTTTGTGTTTTTTCAGACTAAATTTTTGACCGTCTCAGATTTCTTCCAAACTCACAATGTTCATTAGGCAGGTCCTGACTTACACAAAGGTGTGATTATTTTCAGCCTATCTCATCCCAAAGCTGAGATATGAGGACACACTGAACTGGGATTTTCTCTCAATAGGTTTATTGGTGTTGAATATATTGGAATTAAATTCATGAGCTTTTTATACGTCCAATAAAGCAAAATACAGATGCAATGTAGGATATATTGGACTGACTAGGCTTTTCTGATCGCACCCTTCTACTCATGTGTTTACCTAGCTTCACTGGAAGTAGGAATCCCATCATGAAATTTACAGTTATACATTTTATGCAGCACAGCATGTCCCTATATCTTAGCTTTGGGATGTGGTAGGACAAAAATTACCACACCACTGTCTTCGTCAGGACCTCCCTGACACACGGTGTGGGTTTAAACAAGATCTGAAGAGGTCACATATTTCACCCAAAAAACACTAAGGGGTACCCCTATTGTGTTTTTTCAGACTAAATTTTTGACCGTCTCAGATTTCTTCCAAACTCACAATGTTCATTAGGCAGGTCCTGACTTACACAAAGGTGTGATTATTTTCAGCCTATCTCATCCCAAAGCTGAGATATGAGGACACACTGAACTGGGATTTTCTCTCAATAGGTTTATTGGTGTTGAATATATTGGAATTAAATTCATGAGCTTTTTATACGTCCAATAAAGCAAAATACAGATGCAATGTAGGATATATTGGACTGACTAGGCTTTTCTGATCGCACCCTTCTACTCATGTGTTTACCTAGCTTCACTGGAAGTAGGAATCCCATCATGAAATTTACAGTTATACATTTTATGCAGCACAACATGTCCCTATATCTCAGCTCTGGGATGTGGTAGGGCAACAATTACCACACCACTGTCTTCGTCAGGACCTCTCTGACACACGGTGTGGGTTTGAAGAAGATCTGAAGAGGTCACATATTTCACCAAAAAAAACACTAAGGGGTACCCCTTTGTGTTTTTTTAGACTAAATTTTTGACCATCTCAGATTTCTTCCAAACTCACGATGTTGATTAGGCAGGTCCTGACTTACACAAAGGTGTGATTATTTTCAGCCTATCTCATCCCAAAGCTGAGATATGAGGACAAACTTAACTGGGATTTTCTCTCAATAGGTTTATTGGTGTTGAATATATTGGAATTAAATTTATGAGCTTGTTATACGTCCAATAAAGCAAAATACAGATGCAATGTAGGATATATTGGACTAACTAGGCTTTTCTGATCGCACCCTTCTACTCATGTGTTTACCTAGCTTCACTGGAAGTAGGAATCCCATCATGAAATTTACAGTTATACATTTTATGCAGCACAGCATGTCCCTATATCTTAGCTTTGGGATGTGGTAGGACAAAAATTACCACACCACTGTCTTCGTCAGGACCTCTCTGACACACGGTGTGGGTTTGAAGAAGAGCTGAGGAGGTCACATATTTCACCCAAAAAAACACTAAGAGGTACCCCTTTGTGTTTTTTTAGACTAAATTTTTGACCATCTCAGATTTCTTCCAAACTCACGATGTTGATTAGGCAGGTCCTGACTTACACAAAGGTGTGATTATTTTCAGCCTATCTCGTCCCAAAGCTGAGATATGAGGACAAACTTAACTGGGATTTTCTCTTAATAGGTTTATTGGTGTTGAATATATTGGAATTAAATTTATGAGCTTTTTATACGTCCAATAAAGCAAAATACAGATGCAATGTAGGATATATTGGACTGACTAGGCTTTTCTGATCGCACCCTTCTACTCATGTGTTTACCTAGCTTCACTGGAAGTAGGATTCCCATCATGAAATTTACAGTTATTAATTTTATGCAGCACAGCATGTCCCTATATCTTAGCTTTGGGATGTGGTAGGGCAACAATTACCACACCACTGTCTTCGTCAGGACCTCCCTGACACACGGTGTGGGTTTGAAGAAGATCTGAAGAGGTCACATATTTCACCAAAAAAAACACTAAGGGGTACCCCTTTGTGTTTTTTTAGACTAAATTTTTGACCATCTCAGATTTCTTCCAAACTCACGATGTTGATTAGGCAGGTCCTGACTTACACAAAGGTGTGATTATTTTTAGCCTATCTCATCCTAAAGCTGAGATATGAGGACTAACTTAACTGGGATTTTCTCTCAATAGGTTTATTGGTGTTGAATATATTGGAATTAAATTTATGAGCTTGTTATACGTCCAATAAAGCAAAATACAGATGCAATGTAGGATATATTGGACTGACTAGGCTTTTCTGATCGCACCCTTCTACTCATGTGTTTACCTAGCTTCACAGGAAGTAGGAATCCCATCATGAAATTTACAGTTATACATTTTATGCAGCACAACATGTCCCTATATCTTAGCTTTGGGATGTGGTAGGGCAACAATTACCACACCATTGCCTTCGTCAGGACCTCTCTGACACACGGTGTGGGTTTGAAGAAGATCTGAAGAGGTCACATATTTCACCCAATAAAACACTAAGGGGTACCCCTTTGTGTTTTTTTAGACTAAATTTTTGACCATCTCAGATTTCTTCCAAACTCACGATGTTGATTAGGCAGGTCCTGACTTACACAAAGGTGTGATTATTTTCAGCCTATCTCATCCCAAAGCTGAGATATGAGGACAAACTTAACTGGGATTTTCTCTCAATAGGTTTATTGGTGTTGAATATATTGGAATTAAATTTATGAGCTTGTTATACGTCCAATAAAGCAAAATACAGATGCAATGTAGGATATATTGGACTAGCTAGGCTTTTCTGATCGCACCCTTCTACTCATGTGTTTACCTAGCTTCACTGGAAGTAGGATTCCCATCATGAAATTTACAGTTATTAATTTTATGCAGCACAGCATGTCCCTATATCTTAGCTTTGGGATGTGGTAGGGCAACAATTACCACACCACTGTCTTCGTCAGGACCTCCCTGACACACGGTGTGGGTTTGAAGAAGATCTGAAGAGGTCACATATTTCACCAAAAAAAACACTAAGGGGTACCCCTTTGTGTTTTTTTAGACTAAATTTTTGACCATCTCAGATTTCTTCCAAACTCACGATGTTGATTAGGCAGGTCCTGACTTACACAAAGGTGTGATTATTTTTAGCCTATCTCATCCTAAAGCTGAGATATGAGGACTAACTTAACTGGGATTTTCTCTCAATAGGTTTATTGGTGTTGAATATATTGGAATTAAATTTATGAGCTTGTTATACGTCCAATAAAGCAAAATACAGATGCAATGTAGGATATATTGGACTGACTAGGCTTTTCTGATCGCACCCTTCTACTCATGTGTTTACCTAGCTTCACTGGAAGTAGGATTCCCATCATGAAATTTACAGTTATTAATTTTATGCAGCACAGCATGTCCCTATATCTTAGCTTTGGGATGTGGTAGGGCAACAATTACCACACCACTGTCTTCGTCAGGACCTCCCTGACACACGGTGTGGGTTTGAAGAAGATCTGAAGAGGTCACATATTTCACCAAAAAAAACACTAAGGGGTACCCCTTTGTGTTTTTTTAGACTAAATTTTTGACCATCTCAGATTTCTTCCAAACTCACGATGTTGATTAGGCAGGTCCTGACTTACACAAAGGTGTGATTATTTTTAGCCTATCTCATCCTAAAGCTGAGATATGAGGACAAACTTAACTGGGATTTTCTCTCAATAGGTTTATTGGTGTTGAATATATTGGAATTAAATTTATGAGCTTGTTATACGTCCAATAAAGCAAAATACAGATGCAATGTAGGATATATTGGACTAGCTAGGCTTTTCTGATCGCACCCTTCTACTCATGTGTTTACCTAGCTTCACTGGAAGTAGGAATCCCATCATGAAATTTACAGTTATACATTTTATGCAGCACAGCATGTCCCTATATCTTAGCTTTGGGATGTGGTAGGACAAAAATTACCACACCACTGTCTTCGTCAGGACCTCCCTGACACACGGTGTGGGTTTGAACAAGATCTGAAGAGGTCACATATTTCACCCAAAAAACACTAAGGGGTACCCCTTTGTGTTTTTTCAGACTAAATTTTTGACCGTCTCAGATTTCTTCCAAACTCACAATGTTCATTAGGCAGGTCCTGACTTACACAAAGGTGTGATTATTTTCAGCCTATCTCATCCCAAAGCTGAGATATGAGGACACACTGAACTGGGATTTTCTCTCAATAGGTTTATTGGTGTTGAATATATTGGAATTAAATTCATGAGCTTTTTATACGTCCAATAAAGCAAAATACAGATGCAATGTAGGATATATTGGACTGACTAGGCTTTTCTGATCGCAGCCTTCTACTCATGTGTTTACCTAGCTTCACTGGAAGTAGGAATCCCATCATGAAATTTACAGTTATACATTTTATGCAGCACAGCATGTCCCTATATCTTAGCTTTGGGATGTGGAAGGACAAAAATTACCACACCACTGTCTTCGTCAGGACCTCCCTGACACACGGTGTGGGTTTAAACAAGATCTGAAGAGGTCACATATTTCACCCAAAAAACACTAAGGGGTACCCCTTTGTGTTTTTTCAGACTAAATTTTTGACCATCTCAGATTTCTTCCAAACTCACGATGTTGATTAGGCAGGTCCTGACTTACACAAAGGTGTGATTATTTTCAGCCTATCTCGTCCCAAAGCTGAGATATGAGGACAAACTTAACTGGGATTTTCTCTTAATAGGTTTATTGGTGTTGAATATATTGGAATTAAATTTATGAGCTTTTTATACGTCCAATAAAGCAAAATACAGATGCAATGTAGGATATATTGGACTGACTAGGCTTTTCTGATCGCACCCTTCTACTCATGTGTTTACCTAGCTTCACTGGAAGTAGGATTCCCATCATGAAATTTACAGTTATTAATTTTATGCAGCACAGCATGTCCCTATATCTTAGCTTTGGGATGTGGTAGGGCAACAATTACCACACCACTGTCTTCGTCAGGACCTCCCTGACACACGGTGTGGGTTTGAAGAAGATCTGAAGAGGTCACATATTTCACCAAAAAAAACACTAAGGGGTACCCCTTTGTGTTTTTTTAGACTAAATTTTTGACCATCTCAGATTTCTTCCAAACTCACGATGTTGATTAGGCAGGTCCTGACTTACACAAAGGTGTGATTATTTTTAGCCTATCTCATCCTAAAGCTGAGATATGAGGACTAACTTAACTGGGATTTTCTCTCAATAGGTTTATTGGTGTTGAATATATTGGAATTAAATTTATGAGCTTGTTATACGTCCAATAAAGCAAAATACAGATGCAATGTAGGATATATTGGACTGACTAGGCTTTTCTGATCGCACCCTTCTACTCATGTGTTTACCTAGCTTCACAGGAAGTAGGAATCCCATCATGAAATTTACAGTTATACATTTTATGCAGCACAACATGTCCCTATATATTAGCTTTGGGATGTGGTAGGGCAACAATTACCACACCATTGCCTTCGTCAGGACCTCTCTGACACACGGTGTGGGTTTGAAGAAGATCTGAAGAGGTCACATATTTCACCCAATAAAACACTAAAGGGTACCCCTTTGTGTTTTTTTAGACTAAATTTTTGACCATCTCAGATTTCTTCCAAACTCACGATGTTGATTAGGCAGGTCCTGACTTACACAAAGGTGTGATTATTTTCAGCCTATCTCATCCCAAAGCTGAGATATGAGGACAAACTTAACTGGGATTTTCTCTCAATAGGTTTATTGGTGTTGAATATATTGGAATTAAATTTATGAGCTTGTTATACGTCCAATAAAGCAAAATACAGATGCAATGTAGGATATATTGGACTAGCTAGGCTTTTCTGATCGCACCCTTCTACTCATGTGTTTACCTAGCTTCACTGGAAGTAGGAATCCCATCATGAAATTTACAGTTATACATTTTATGCAGCACAGCATGTCCCTATATCTTAGCTTTGGGATGTGGTAGGACAAAAATTACCACACCACTGTCTTCGTCAGGACCTCCCTGACACACGGTGTGGGTTTGAACAAGATCTGAAGAGGTCACATATTTCACCCAAAAAACACTAAGGGGTACCCCTTTGTGTTTTTTCAGACTAAATTTTTGACCGTCTCAGATTTCTTCCAAACTCACAATGTTCATTAGGCAGGTCCTGACTTACACAAAGGTGTGATTATTTTCAGCCTATCTCATCCCAAAGCTGAGATATGAGGACACACTGAACTGGGATTTTCTCTCAATAGGTTTATTGGTGTTGAATATATTGGAATTAAATTCATGAGCTTTTTATACGTCCAATAAAGCAAAATACAGATGCAATGTAGGATATATTGGACTGACTAGGCTTTTCTGATCGCACCCTTCTACTCATGTGTTTACCTAGCTTCACTGGAAGTAGGAATCCCATCATGAAATTTACAGTTATACATTTTATGCAGCACAGCATGTCCCTATATCTTAGCTTTGGGATGTGGTAGGACAAAAATTACCACACCACTGTCTTCGTCAGGACCTCCCTGACACACGGTGTGGGTTTAAACAAGATCTGAAGAGGTCACATAATTCACCCAAAAAACACTAAGGGGTACCCCTTTGTGTTTTTTCAGACTAAATTTTTGACCGTCTCAGATTTCTTCCAAACTCACAATGTTCATTAGGCAGGTCCTGACTTACACAAAGGTGTGATTATTTTCAGCCTATCTCATCCCAAAGCTGAGATATGAGGACACACTGAACTGGGATTTTCTCTCAATAGGTTTATTGGTGTTGAATATATTGGAATTAAATTCATGAGCTTTTTATACGTCCAATAAAGCAAAATACAGATGAAATGTAGGATATATTGGACTGACTAGGCTTTTCTGATCGCACCCTTCTACTCATGTGTTTACCTAGCTTCACTGGAAGTAGGAATCCCATCATGAAATTTACAGTTATACATTTTATGCAGCACAACATGTCCCTATATCTCAGCTCTGGGATGTGGTAGGGCAACAATTACCACACCACTGTCTTCGTCAGGACCTCTCTGACACACGGTGTGGGTTTGAAGAAGATCTGAAGAGGTCACATATTTCACCCAAAAAACACTAAGGGGTACCCCTTTGTGTTTTTTTAGACTAAATTTTTGACCATCTCAGATTTCTTCCAAACTCACGATGTTGATTAGGCAGGTCCCGACTTACACAAAGGTGTGATTATTTTTAGCCTATCTCATCCTAAAGCTGAGATATGAGGACTAACTTAACTGGGATTTTCTTTCAATAGGTTTATTGGTGTTGAATATATTGGAATTAAATTTATGAGCTTGTTATACGTCCAATAAAGCAAAATACAGATGCAATGTAGGATATATTGGACTGACTAGGCTTTTCTGATCGCACCCTTCTACTCATGTGTTTACCTAGCTTCACAGGAAGTAGGAATCCCATCATGAAATTTACAGTTATTAATTTTATGCAGCAAAGCATGTCCCTATATCTTAGCTTTGGGATGTGGTAGGACAAAAATTACCACACCACTGTTTTCGTCAGGACCTCTCTGACACACGGTGTGGGTTTGAAGAAGAGCTGAGGAGGTCACATATTTCACCCAAAAAAACACTAAGAGGTACCCCTTTGTGTTTTTTTAGACTAAATTTTTGACCATCTCAGATTTCTTCCAAACTCACGATGTTGATTAGGCAGGTCCTGACTTACACAAAGGTGTGATTATTTTCAGCCTATCTCGTCCCAAAGCTGAGATATGAGGACAAACTTAACTGGGATTTTCTCTTAATAGGTATGTTGGTGTTGAATATATTGGAATTAAATTTATGAGCTTTTTATACGTCCAATAAAGCAAAATACAGATGCAATGTAGGATGTATTGGACTGACTAGGCTTTTCTGATCGCACCCTTCTACTCATGTGTTTACCTAGCTTCACTGGAAGTAGGAATCCCATCATGAAATTTACAGTTATACATTTTATGCAGCACAACATGTCCCTATATCTCAGCTCTGGGATGTGGTAGGGCAACAATTACCACACCACTGTCTTCGTCAGGACCTCCCTGACACACGGTGTGGGTTTGAAGAAGATCTGAAGAGGTCACATATTTCACCCAAAAAAACACTAAGGGGTGCACCTTTGTGTTTTTTTAGACTAAATTTTTGACCGTCTCAGATTTCTTCCAAACTCACGATGTTCATTAGGCAGGTCCTGACTTACACAAAGGTGTGATTATTTTCAGCCTATCTCATCCCAAAGCTGAGATATGAGGACAAACTGAACTGGGATTTTCTCTCAATAGGTTTATTGGTGTTGAATATATTGGAATTAAATTTATGAGCTTGTTATACGTCCAATAAAGCAAAATACAGATGCAATGTAGGATATATTGGACTGACTAGGCTTTTCTGATCGCACCCTTCTACTCATGTGTTTACCTAGCTTCACTGGAAGTAGGATTCCCATCATGAAATTTACAGTTATTAATTTTATGCAGCACAGCATGTCCCTATATCTTAGCTTTGGGATGTGGTAGGACAAAAATTACCACACCACTGTCTTCGTCAGGACCTCCCTGACACACGGTGTGGGTTTGAACAAGATCTGAAGAGGTCACATATTTCACCCAAAAAACACTAAGGGGTACCCCTTTGTGTTTTTTTAGACTAAATTTTTGACCATCTCAGATTTCTTCCAAACTCAAGATGTTGATTAGGCAGGTCCTGACTTACACAAAGGTGTGATTATTTTTAGCCTATCTCATCCCAAAGCTGAGATATGAGGACTAACTTGACTGGGATTTTCTCTCAATAGGTTTATTGGTGTTGAATATATTGGAATTAAATTTATGAGCTTGTTTTACGTCCAATAAAGCAAAATACAGATGCAATGTAGGATATATTGGACTGACTAGGCTTTTCTGATCGCACCCTTCTACTCATGTGTTTACCTAGCTTCACTGGAAGTAGGAATCCCATCATGAAATTTACAGTTATACATTTTATGCAGCACAACATGTCCCTATATCTTAGCTTTGGGATGTGGTAGGGCAACAATTACCACACCATTGTCTTCGTCAGGACCTCTCTGACACATGGTGTGGGTTTAAAGAAGATCTGAAGAGGTCACATATTTCACCCAAAAAAACACTAAGGGGTACCCCTTTGTGTTTTTTTAGACTAAATTTTTGACCATCTCAGATTTCTTCCAAACTCACGATGTTGATTAGGCAGGTCCTGACTTACACAAAGGTGTGAATATTTTCAGCCTATCTCATCCCAAAGCTGAGATATGAGGACAAACTTAACTGGGATTTTCTCTCAATAGGTTTATTGGTGTTGAATATATTGGAATTAAATTTATGAGCTTGTTATACGTCCAATAAAGCAAAATACAGATGCAATGTAGGATATATTGGACTGACTAGGCTTTTCTGATCGCACCCTTCTACTCATGTGTTTACCTAGCTTCACTGGAAGTAGGAATCCCATCATGAAATTTACAGTTATACATTTTATGCAGCACAACATGTCCTTATATCTCAGCTCTGGGATGTGGTAGGGCAACAATTACCACACCACTGTCTTCGTCAGGACCTCCCTGACACACGGTGTGGGTTTGAACAAGATCTGAAGAGGTCACATATTTCACCCAAATAAACACTAAGGGGTACCCCTTTGTGTTTTTTCAGACTAAATTTTTGACCGTCTCAGATTTCTTCCAAACTCACGATGTTGATTAGGCAGGTCCTGACTTACACAAAGGTGTGATTATTTTTAGCCTATCTCATCCCAAAGCTGAGATATGAGGACAAACTTAACTGGGATTTTCTCTCAATAGGTTTATTGGTGTTGAATATATTGGAATTAAATTTATGAGCTTGTTATACGTCCAATAAAGCAAAATACAGATGCAATGTAGGATATATTGGACTGACTAGGCTTTTCTGATCGCACCCTTCTACTCATGTGTTTACCTAGCTTCACTGGAAGTAGGATTCCCATCATGAAATTTACAGTTATTAATTTTATGCAGCACAGCATGTCCCTATATCTTAGCTTTGGGATGTGGTAGGACAAAAATTACCACACCACTGTCTTCGTCAGGACCTCCCTGACACACGGTGTGGGTTTGAACAAGATCTGAAGAGGTCACATATTTCACCCAAAAAACACTAAGGGGTACCCCTTTGTGTTTTTTCAGACTAAATTTTTGACCGTCTCAGATTTCTTCCAAATTCACAATGTTCATTAGGCAGGTCCTGACTTACACAAAGGTGTGATTATTTTTAGCCTATCTCATCCCAAAGCTGAGATATGAGGACAAACTTAACTGGGATTTTCTCTCAATAGGTTTATTGGTGTTGAATATATTGGAATTAAATTTATGAGCTTTTTATACATCCAATACAGCAAAATACAGATGCAATGTAGGATATATTGGACTGACTAGGCTTTTCTGATCGCACCCTTCTACTCATGTGTTTACCTAGCTTCACTGGAAGTAGGAATCCCATCATGAAATTTACAGTTATTAATTTTATGCAGCACAGCATGTCCCTATATCTTAGCTTTGGGATGTGGTAGGACAAAAATTACCACACCACTGTCTTCGTCAGGACCTCTCTGACACACGGTGTGTGTTTGAAGAAGATCTGAGAAGGTCACATATTTCACTCAAAAAAACACTAAGGGGTACCCCTTTGTGTTTTTTTAGACTAAATTTTTGACCATCTCAGATTTCTTCCAAACTCACGATGTTCATTAGGCAGGTCCTGACTTACACAAAGGTGTGATTATTTTCAGCCTATCTCATCCCAAAGCTGAGATATGAGGACAAACTGAACTGGGATTTTCTCTCAATAGGTTTATTGGTGTTGAATATATTGGAATTGAATTCGTGAGCTTTTTATACGTCCAATAAAGCAAAATACAGATGCAATGTAGGATATATTGGACTGACTAGGCTTTTCTGATCGCACCCTTCTACTCATGTGTTTACCTAGCTTCACTGGAAGTAGGAATCCCATCATGAAATTTACAGTTATACATTTTATGCAGCACAACATGTCCCTATATCTCAGCTCTGGGATGTGGTAGGGCAACAATTACCACACCACTGTCTTCGTCAGGACCTCCCTGACACACGGTGTGGGTTTGAAGAAGATCTGAAGAGGTCACATATTTCACCCAAAAAAACACTAAGGGGTACCCCTTTGTGTTTTTTCAGACTAAATTTTTGACCGTCTCAGATTTCTTCCAAACTCATGATGTTGATTAGGCAGGTCCTGACTTACACAAAGGTGTGATTATTTTTAGCCTATCTCATCCCAAAGCTGAGATATGAGGACAAACTTAACTGGGATTTTCTCTCAATAGGTTTATTGGTGTTGAATATATTGGAATTAAATTTATGAGCTTTTTATACATCCAATACAGCAAAATACAGATGCAATGTAGGATATATTGGACTGACTAGGCTTTTCTGATCGCACCCTTCTACTCATGTGTTTACCTAGCTTCATTGGAAGTAGGAATCCCATCATGAAATTTACAGTTATTAATTTTATGCAGCACAGCATGTCCCTATATCTTAGCTTTGGGATGTGGTAGGACAAAAATTACCACACCACTGTCTTCGTCAGGACCTCTCTGACACACGGTGTGTGTTTGAAGAAGATCTGAGGAGGTCACATATTTCACTCAAAAAAACACTAAGGGGTACCCCTTTGTGTTTTTTTAGACTAAATTTTTGACCGTCTCAGATTTCTTCCAAACTCACGATGTTGATTAGGCAGGTCCTGACTTACACAAAGGTGTGATTATTTTCAGCCTAACTCATCCCAAAGCTGAGATATGAGGACAAACTTAACTGGGATTTTCTCTCAATAGGTTTATTTGTGTTGAATATATTGGAATTAAATTTATGAGCTTGTTTTACGTCCAATAAAGCAAAATACAGATGCAATGTAGGATATATTGGACTGACTAGGCTTTTCTGATCGCACCCTTCTACTCATGTGTTTACCTAGCTTCACTGGAAGTAGGAATCCCATCATGAAATTTACAGTTATACATTTTATGCAGCACAACATGTCCCTATATATTAGCTTTGGGATGTGGTAGGGCAACAATTACCACACCATTGTCTTCGTCAGGACCTCTCTGACACACGGTGTGGGTTTGAAGAAGATCTGAAGAGGTCACATATTTCACCCAAAAAAACACTAAGGGGTACCCCTTTGTGTTTTTTTAGACTAAATTTTTGACCATCTCAGATTTCTTCCACACTCACGATGTTGATTAGGCAGGTCCTGACTTACACAAAGGTGTGATTATTTTCAGCCTATCTCATCCCAAAGCTGAGATATGAGGACAAACTTAACTGGGATTTTCTCTCAATAGGTTTATTGGTGTTGAATATATTGGAATTAAATTTATGAGCTTGTTATACGTCCAATAAAGCAAATTACAGATGCAATGTAGGATATATTGGACTGACTAGGCTTTTCTGATCGCACCCTTCTACTCATGTGTTTACCTAGCTTCACTGGAAGTAGGAATCCCATCATGAAATTTACAGTTATTAATTTTATGCAGCACAGCATGTCCCTATATCTTAGCTTTGGGATGTGGTAGGACAAAAAATACCACACCACTGTCTTTGTCAGGACCTCTCTGACACACGGTGTGTGTTTGAAGAAGATCTGAGGAGGTCACATATTTCACTCAAAAAAACACTAAGGGGTACCCCTTTGTGTTTTTTCAGACTAAATTTTTGACCGTCTCAGATTTCTTCCAAACTCACGATGTTGATTAGGCAGGTCCTGACTTACACAAAGGTGTGATTATTTTTAGCCTATCTCATCCCAAAGCTGAGATATGAGGACAAACTTAACTGGGATTTTCTCTCAATAGGTTTATTGGTGTTGAATATATTGGAATTAAATTTATGAGCTTGTTATACGTCCAATAAAGCAAAATACAGATGCAATGTAGGATATATTGGACTGACTAGGCTTTTCTGATCGCACCCTTCTACTCATGTGTTTACCTAGCTTCACTGGAAGTAGGATTCCCATCATGAAATTTACAGTTATTAATTTTATGCAGCACAGCATGTCCCTATATCTTAGCTTTGGGATGTGGTAGGACAAAAATTACCACACCACTGTTTTCGTCAGGACCTCCCTGACACACGGTGTGGGTTTGAACAAGATCTGAAGAGGTCACATATTTCACCCAAGAAACACTAAGGGGTACCCCTTTGTGTTTTTTTAGACTAAATTTTTGACCATCTCAGATTTCTTCCAAACTCACGATGTTGATTAGGCAGGTCCTGACTTACACAAAGGTGTGATTATATTTAGCCTATCTCATCCCAAAGCTGAGATATGAGGACTAACTTGACTGGGATTTTCTCTCAATAGGTTTATTGGTGTTGAATATATTGGAATTAAATTTATGAGCTTGTTTTACGTCCAATAAAGCAAAATACAGATGCAATGTAGGATATATTGGACTGACTAGGCTTTTCTGATCGCACCCTTCTACTCATGTGTTTACCTAGCTTCACAGGAAGTAGGAATCCCATCATGAAATTTACAGTTATACATTTTATGCAGCACAACATGTCCCTATATCTTAGCTTTGGGATGTGGTAGGGCAACAATTACCACACCATTGTCTTCGTCAGGACCTCTCTGACACATGGTGTGGGTTTAAAGAAGATCTGAAGAGGTCACATATTTCACCCAAAAAAACACTAACACTCACGATGTTGATTAGGCAGGTCCTGACTTACACAAAGGTGTGATTATTTTCAGCCTATCTCATCCCAAAGCTGAGATATGAGGACAAACTTAACTGGGATTTTCTCTCAATAGGTTTATTTGTGTTGAATATATTGGAATTAAATTTATGAGCTTGTTATACGTCCAATAAAGCAAAATACAGATGCAATGTAGGATATATTGGACTGACTAGGCTTTTCTGATCGCACCCTTCTACTCATGTGTTTACCTAGCTTCACTGGAAGTAGGAATCCCATCATGAAATTTACAGTTATACATTTTATGCAGCACAACATGTCCTTATATCTCAGCTCTGGGATGTGGTAGGGCAACAATTACCACACCACTGTCTTCGTCAGGACCTCCCTGACACACGGTGTGGGTTTGAACAAGATCTGAAGAGGTCACATATTTCACCCAAATAAACACTAAGGGGTACCCCTTTGTGTTTTTTCAGACTAAATTTTTGACCGTCTCAGATTTCTTCCAAACTCACGATGTTGATTAGGCAGGTCCTGACTTACACAAAGGTGTGATTATTTTTAGCCTATCTCATCCCAAAGCTGAGATATGAGGACAAACTTAACTGGGATTTTCTCTCAATAGGTTTATTGGTGTTGAATATATTGGAATTAAATTTATGAGCTTGTTATACGTCCAATAAAGCAAAATACAGATGCAATGTAGGATATATTGGACTGACTAGGCTTTTCTGATCGCACCCTTCTACTCATGTGTTTACCTAGCTTCACTGGAAGTAGGAATCCCATCATGAAATTTACAGTTATACATTTTATGCAGCACAACATGTCCCTATATCTTAGCTTTGGGATGTGGTAGGGCAACAATTACCACACCATTGTCTTCGTCAGGACCTCTCTGACACATGGTGTGGGTTTAAAGAAGATCTGAAGAGGTCACATATTTCACCCAAAAAAACACTAACACTCACGATGTTGATTAGGCATGTCCTGACTTACACAAAGGTGTGATTATTTTCAGCCTATCTCATCCCAAAGCTGAGATATGAGGACAAACTTAACTGGGATTTTCTCTCAATAGGTTTATTGGTGTTGAATATATTGGAATTAAATTTATGAGCTTGTTATACGTCCAATAAAGCAAAATACAGATGCAATGTAGGATATATTGGACTGACTAGGCTTTTCTGATCGCACCCTTCTACTCATGTGTTTACCTAGCTTCACTGGAAGTAGGAATCCCATCATGAAATTTACAGTTATACATTTTATGCAGCACAACATGTCCTTATATCTCAGCTCTGGGATGTGGTAGGGCAACAATTACCACACCACTGTCTTCGTCAGGACCTCCCTGACACACGGTGTGGGTTTGAACAAGATCTGAAGAGGTCACATATTTCACCCAAATAAACACTAAGGGGTACCCCTTTGTGTTTTTTCAGACTAAATTTTTGACCGTCTCAGATTTCTTCCAAACTCACGATGTTGATTAGGCAGGTCCTGACTTACACAAAGGTGTGATTATTTTTAGCCTATCTCATCCCAAAGCTGAGATATGAGGACAAACTTAACTGGGATTTTCTCTCAATAGGTTTATTGGTGTTGAATATATTGGAATTAAATTTATGAGCTTGTTATACGTCCAATAAAGCAAAATACAGATGCAATGTAGGATATATTGGACTGACTAGGCTTTTCTGATCGCACCCTTCTACTCATGTGTTTACCTAGCTTCACTGGAAGTAGGAATCCCATCATGAAATTTACAGTTATACATTTTATGCAGCACAACATGTCCTTATATCTCAGCTCTGGGATGTGGTAGGGCAACAATTACCACACCACTGTCTTCGTCAGGACCTCCCTGACACACGGTGTGGGTTTGAACAAGATCTGAAGAGGTCACATATTTCACCCAAATACACACTAAGGGGTACCCCTTTGTGTTTTTTCAGACTAAATTTTTGACCGTCTCAGATTTCTTCCAAACTCACGATGTTGATTAGGCAGGTCCTGACTTACACAAAGGTGTGATTATTTTTAGCCTATCTCATCCCAAAGCTGAGATATGAGAACAAACTTAACTGGGATTTTCTCTCAATAGGTTTATTGGTGTTGAATATATTGGAATTAAATTTATGAGCTTGTTATACGTCCAATAAAGCAAAATACAGATGCAATGTAGGATATATTGGACTGACTAGGCTTTTCTGATCGCACCCTTCTACTCATGTGTTTACCTAGCTTCACTGGAAGTAGGATTCCCATCATGAAATTTACAGTTATTAATTTTATGCAGCACAGCATGTCCCTATATCTTAGCTTTGGGATGTGGTAGGACAAAAATTACCACACCACTGTCTTTGTCAGGACCTCCCTGACACACGGTGTGGGTTTGAACAAGATCTGAAGAGGTCACATATTTCACCCAAAAAACACTAAGGGGTACCCCTTTGTGTTTTTTCAGACTAAATTTTTGACCGTCTCAGATTTCTTCCAAACTCACAATGTTCATTAGGCAGGTCCTGACTTACACAAAGGTGTGATTATTTTCAGCCTAACTCATCCCAAAGCTGAGATATGAGGACAAACTTAACTGGGATTTTCTCTCAATAGGTTTATTTGTGTTGAATATATTGGACTTAAATTTATGAGCTTGTTTTACGTCCAATAAAGCAAAATACAGATGCAATGTAGGATATATTGGACTGACTAGGCTTTTCTGATCGCACCCTTCTACTCATGTGTTTACCTAGCTTCACTGGAAGTAGGAATCCCATCATGAAATTTACAGTTATACATTTTATGCAGCACAACATGTCCCTATATATTAGCTTTGGGATGTGGTAGGGCAACAATTACCACACCATTGTCTTCGTCAGGACCTCTCTGACACACGGTGTGGGTTTGAAGAAGATCTGAAGAGGTCACATATTTCACCCAAAAAAACACTAAGGGGTACCCCTTTGTGTTTTTTTAGACTAAATTTTTGACCATCTCAGATTTCTTCCACACTCACGATGTTGATTAGGCAGGTCCTGACTTACACAAAGGTGTGATTATTTTCAGCCTATCTCATCCCAAAGCTGAGATATGAGGACAAACTTAACTGGGATTTTCTCTCAATAGGTTTATTGGTGTTGAATATATTGGAATTAAATTTATGAGCTTGTTATACGTCCAATAAAGCAAATTACAGATGCAATGTAGGATATATTGGACTGACTAGGCTTTTCTGATCGCACCCTTCTACTCATGTGTTTACCTAGCTTCACTGGAAGTAGGAATCCCATCATGAAATTTACAGTTATTAATTTTATGCAGCACAGCATGTCCCTATATCTTAGCTTTGGGATGTGGTAGGACAAAAAATACCACACCACTGTCTTTGTCAGGACCTCTCTGACACACGGTGTGTGTTTGAAGAAGATCTGAGGAGGTCACATATTTCACTCAAAAAAACACTAAGGGGTACCCCTTTGTGTTTTTTCAGACTAAATTTTTGACCGTCTCAGATTTCTTCCAAACTCACGATGTTGATTAGGCAGGTCCTGACTTACACAAAGGTGTGATTATTTTTAGCCTATCTCATCCCAAAGCTGAGATATGAGGACAAACTTAACTGGGATTTTCTCTCAATAGGTTTATTGGTGTTGAATATATTGGAATTAAATTTATGAGCTTGTTATACGTCCAATAAAGCAAAATACAGATGCAATGTAGGATATATTGGACTGACTAGGCTTTTCTGATCGCACCCTTCTACTCATGTGTTTACCTAGCTTCACTGGAAGTAGGATTCCCATCATGAAATTTACAGTTATTAATTTTATGCAGCACAGCATGTCCCTATATCTTAGCTTTGGGATGTGGTAGGGCAACAATTACCACACCATTGTCTTCGTCAGGACCTCTCTGACACATGGTGTGGGTTTAAAGAAGATCTGAAGAGGTCACATATTTCACCCAAGAAACACTAACACTCACGATGTTGATTAGGCAGGTCCTGACTTACACAAAGGTGTGATTATTTTCAGCCTATCTCATCCCAAAGCTGAGATATGAGGACAAACTTAACTGGGATTTTCTCTCAATAGGTTTATTTGTGTTGAATATATTGGAATTAAATTTATAAGCTTGTTATACGTCCAATAAAGCAAAATACAGATGCAATGTAGGATATATTGGACTGACTAGGCTTTTCTGATCGCACCCTTCTACTCATGTGTTTACCTAGCTTCACTGGAAGTAGGAATCCCATCATGAAATTTACAGTTATACATTTTATGCAGCACAACATGTCCTTATATCTCAGCTCTGGGATGTGGTAGGGCAACAATTACCACACCACTGTCTTCGTCAGGACCTCCCTGACACACGGTGTGGGTTTGAACAAGATCTGAAGAGGTCACATATTTCACCCAAATAAACACTAAGGGGTACCCCTTTGTGTTTTTTCAGACTAAATTTTTGACCGTCTCAGATTTCTTCCAAACTCACGATGTTGATTAGGCAGGTCCTGACTTACACAAAGGTGTGATTATTTTTAGCCTATCTCATCCCAAAGCTGAGATATGAGGACAAACTTAACTGGGATTTTCTCTCAATAGGTTTATTGGTGTTGAATATATTGGAATTAAATTTATGAGCTTGTTATACGTCCAATAAAGCAAAATACAGATGCAATGTAGGATATATTGGACTGACTAGGCTTTTCTGATCGCACCCTTCTACTCATGTGTTTACCTAGCTTCACTGGAAGTAGGAATCCCATCATGAAATTTACAGTTATACATTTTATGCAGCACAACATGTCCCTATATCTTAGCTTTGGGATGTGGTAGGGCAACAATTACCACACCATTGTCTTCGTCAGGACCTCTCTGACACATGGTGTGGGTTTAAAGAAGATCTGAAGAGGTCACATATTTCACCCAAGAAACACTAACACTCACGATGTTGATTAGGCAGGTCCTGACTTACACAAAGGTGTGATTATTTTCAGCCTATCTCATCCCAAAGCTGAGATATGAGGACAAACTTAACTGGGATTTTCTCTCAATAGGTTTATTTGTGTTGAATATATTGGAATTAAATTTATAAGCTTGTTATACGTCCAATAAAGCAAAATACAGATGCAATGTAGGATATATTGGACTGACTAGGCTTTTCTGATCGCACCCTTCTACTCATGTGTTTACCTAGCTTCACTGGAAGTAGGAATCCCATCATGAAATTTACAGTTATACATTTTATGCAGCACAACATGTCCTTATATCTCAGCTCTGGGATGTGGTAGGGCAACAATTACCACACCACTGTCTTCGTCAGGACCTCCCTGACACACGGTGTGGGTTTGAACAAGATCTGAAGAGGTCACATATTTCACCCAAATAAACACTAAGGGGTACCCCTTTGTGTTTTTTCAGACTAAATTTTTGACCGTCTCAGATTTCTTCCAAACTCACGATGTTGATTAGGCAGGTCCTGACTTACACAAAGGTGTGATTATTTTTAGCCTATCTCATCCCAAAGCTGAGATATGAGGACAAACTTAACTGGGATTTTCTCTCAATAGGTTTATTGGTGTTGAATATATTGGAATTAAATTTATGAGCTTGTTATACGTCCAATAAAGCAAAATACAGATGCAATGTAGGATATATTGGACTGACTAGGCTTTTCTGATCGCACCCTTCTACTCATGTGTTTACCTAGCTTCACTGGAAGTAGGAATCCCATCATGAAATTTACAGTTATACATTTTATGCAGCACAACATGTCCCTATATCTTAGCTTTGGGATGTGGTAGGGCAACAATTACCACACCATTGTCTTCGTCAGGACCTCTCTGACACATGGTGTGGGTTTAAAGAAGATCTGAAGAGGTCACATATTTCACCCAAAAAAACACTAACACTCACGATGTTGATTAGGCATGTCCTGACTTACACAAAGGTGTGATTATTTTCAGCCTATCTCATCCCAAAGCTGAGATATGAGGACAAACTTAACTGGGATTTTCTCTCAATAGGTTTATTGGTGTTGAATATATTGGAATTAAATTTATGAGCTTGTTATACGTCCAATAAAGCAAAATACAGATGCAATGTAGGATATATTGGACTGACTAGGCTTTTCTGATCGCACCCTTCTACTCATGTGTTTACCTAGCTTCACTGGAAGTAGGAATCCCATCATGAAATTTACAGTTATACATTTTATGCAGCACAACATGTCCTTATATCTCAGCTCTGGGATGTGGTAGGGCAACAATTACCACACCACTGTCTTCGTCAGGACCTCCCTGACACACGGTGTGGGTTTGAACAAGATCTGAAGAGGTCACATATTTCACCCAAATAAACACTAAGGGGTACCCCTTTGTGTTTTTTCAGACTAAATTTTTGACCGTCTCAGATTTCTTCCAAACTCACGATGTTGATTAGGCAGGTCCTGACTTACACAAAGGTGTGATTATTTTTAGCCTATCTCATCCCAAAGCTGAGATATGAGGACAAACTTAACTGGGATTTTCTCTCAATAGGTTTATTGGTGTTGAATATATTGGAATTAAATTTATGAGCTTGTTATACGTCCAATAAAGCAAAATACAGATGCAATGTAGGATATATTGGACTGACTAGGCTTTTCTGATCGCACCCTTCTACTCATGTGTTTACCTAGCTTCACTGGAAGTAGGATTCCCATCATGAAATTTACAGTTATTAATTTTATGCAGCACAGCATGTCCCTATATCTTAGCTTTGGGATGTGGTAGGACAAAAATTACCACACCACTGTTTTCGTCAGGACCTCCCTGACACACGGTGTGGGTTTGAACAAGATCTGAAGAGGTCACATATTTCACCCAAGAAACACTAAGGGGTACCCCTTTGTGTTTTTTTAGACTAAATTTTTGACCATCTCAGATTTCTTCCAAACTCACGATGTTGATTAGGCAGGTCCTGACTTACACAAAGGTGTGATTATATTTAGCCTATCTCATCCCAAAGCTGAGATATGAGGACTAACTTGACTGGGATTTTCTCTCAATAGGTTTATTGGTGTTGAATATATTGGAATTAAATTTATGAGCTTGTTTTACGTCCAATGAAGCAAAATACAGATGCAATGTAGGATATATTGGACTGACTAGGCTTTTCTGATCGCACCCTTCTACTCATGTGTTTACCTAGCTTCACAGGAAGTAGGAATCCCATCATGAAATTTACAGTTATACATTTTATGCAGCACAACATGTCCCTATATCTTAGCTTTGGGATGTGGTAGGGCAACAATTACCACACCATTGTCTTCGTCAGGACCTCTCTGACACATGGTGTGGGTTTAAAGAAGATCTGAAGAGGTCACATATTTCACCCAAAAAAACACTAACACTCACGATGTTGATTAGGCAGGTCCTGACTTACACAAAGGTGTGATTATTTTCAGCCTATCTCATCCCAAAGCTGAGATATGAGGACAAACTTAACTGGGATTTTCTCTCAATAGGTTTATTTGTGTTGAATATATTGGAATTAAATTTATAAGCTTGTTATACGTCCAATAAAGCAAAATACAGATGCAATGTAGGATATATTGGACTGACTAGGCTTTTCTGATCGCACCCTTCTACTCATGTGTTTACCTAGCTTCACTGGAAGTAGGAATCCCATCATGAAATTTACAGTTATACATTTTATGCAGCACAACATGTCCTTATATCTCAGCTCTGGGATGTGGTAGGGCAACAATTACCACACCACTGTCTTCGTCAGGACCTCCCTGACACACGGTGTGGGTTTGAACAAGATCTGAAGAGGTCACATATTTCACCCAAATAAACACTAAGGGGTACCCCTTTGTGTTTTTTCAGACTAAATTTTTGACCGTCTCAGATTTCTTCCAAACTCACGATGTTGATTAGGCAGGTCCTGACTTACACAAAGGTGTGATTATTTTTAGCCTATCTCATCCCAAAGCTGAGATATGAGGACAAACTTAACTGGGATTTTCTCTCAATAGGTTTATTGGTGTTGAATATATTGGAATTAAATTTATGAGCTTGTTATACGTCCAATAAAGCAAAATACAGATGCAATGTAGGATATATTGGACTGACTAGGCTTTTCTGATCGCACCCTTCTACTCATGTGTTTACCTAGCTTCACTGGAAGTAGGAATCCCATCATGAAATTTACAGTTATACATTTTATGCAGCACAACATGTCCCTATATCTTAGCTTTGGGATGTGGTAGGGCAACAATTACCACACCATTGTCTTCGTCAGGACCTCTCTGACACATGGTGTGGGTTTAAAGAAGATCTGAAGAGGTCACATATTTCACCCAAAAAAACACTAACACTCACGATGTTGATTAGGCATGTCCTGACTTACACAAAGGTGTGATTATTTTCAGCCTATCTCATCCCAAAGCTGAGATATGAGGACAAACTTAACTGGGATTTTCTCTCAATAGGTTTATTGGTGTTGAATATATTGGAATTAAATTTATGAGCTTGTTATACGTCCAATAAAGCAAAATACAGATGCAATGTAGGATATATTGGACTGACTAGGCTTTTCTGATCGCACCCTTCTACTCATGTGTTTACCTAGCTTCACTGGAAGTAGGAATCCCATCATGAAATTTACAGTTATACATTTTATGCAGCACAACATGTCCTTATATCTCAGCTCTGGGATGTGGTAGGGCAACAATTACCACACCACTGTCTTCGTCAGGACCTCCCTGACACACGGTGTGGGTTTGAACAAGATCTGAAGAGGTCACATATTTCACCCAAATACACACTAAGGGGTACCCCTTTGTGTTTTTTCAGACTAAATTTTTGACCGTCTCAGATTTCTTCCAAACTCACGATGTTGATTAGGCAGGTCCTGACTTACACAAAGGTGTGATTATTTTTAGCCTATCTCATCCCAAAGCTGAGATATGAGAACAAACTTAACTGGGATTTTCTCTCAATAGGTTTATTGGTGTTGAATATATTGGAATTAAATTTATGAGCTTGTTATACGTCCAATAAAGCAAAATACAGATGCAATGTAGGATATATTGGACTGACTAGGCTTTTCTGATCGCACCCTTCTACTCATGTGTTTACCTAGCTTCACTGGAAGTAGGATTCCCATCATGAAATTTACAGTTATTAATTTTATGCAGCACAGCATGTCCCTATATCTTAGCTTTGGGATGTGGTAGGACAAAAATTACCACACCACTGTCTTTGTCAGGACCTCCCTGACACACGGTGTGGGTTTGAACAAGATCTGAAGAGGTCACATATTTCACCCAAAAAACACTAAGGGGTACCCCTTTGTGTTTTTTCAGACTAAATTTTTGACCGTCTCAGATTTCTTCCAAACTCACAATGTTCATTAGGCAGGTCCTGACTTACACAAAGGTGTGATTATTTTCAGCCTATCTCATCCCAAAGCTGAGATATGAGGACAAACTGAACTGGGATTTTCTCTCAATAGGTTTATTGGTGTTGAATATATTGGAATTAAATTCATGAGCTTTTTATACGTCCAATAAAGCAAAATACAGATGCAATGTAGGATATATTGGACTGACTAGGCTTTTCTGATCGCACCCTTCTACTCATGTGTTTACCTAGCTTCACTGGAAGTAGGAATCCCATCATGAAATTTACAGTTATACATTTTATGCAGCACAACATGTCCCTATATCTCAGCTCTGGGATGTGGTAGGGCAACAATTACCACACCACTGTCTTCGTCTGGACCTCCCTGACACACGGTGTGGGTTTGAAGAAGATCTGAAGAGGTCACATATTTCACCCAAAAAAACACTAAGGGGTACCCCTTTGTGTTTTTTTAGACTAAATTTTTGACAATCTCAGATTTCTTCCACACTCACGATGTTGATTAGGCAGGTCCTGACTTACACAAAGGTGTGATTATTTTCAGCCTATCTCATCCCAAAGCTGAGATATGAGGACAAACTTAACTGGGATTTTCTCTTAATAGGTTTATTGGTGTTGAATATATTGGAATTAAATTTATAAGCTTGTTATACGTCCAATAAAGCAAAATACAGATGCAATGTAGGATATATTGGACTGACTAGGCTTTTCTGATCGCACCCTTCTACTCATGTGTTTACCTAGCTTCACTGGAAGTAGGAATCCCATCATGAAATTTACAGTTATTAATTTTATGCAGCACAGCATGTCCCTATATATTAGCTTTGGGATGTGGTAGGACAAAAATTACCACACCACTCTCTTCGTCAGGACCTCTCTGACACACGGTGTGGGTTTGAAGAAGATCTGAGGAGGTCACATATTTCACCCAAAAAAACACTAAGGGGTACCCCTTTGTGTTTTTTTAGACTAAATTTTTGACCGTCTCAGATTTCTTCCAAACTCACGATGTTGATTAGGCAGGTCCTGACTTACACAAAGGTGTGATTATTTTCAGCCTAACTCATCCCAAAGCTGAGATATGAGGACAAACTTAACTGGGATTTTCTCTCAATAGGTTTATTGGTGTTGAATATATTGGAATTAAATTTATGAGCTTGTTATACATCCAATAAAGAAAAATACAGATGCAATGTAGGATATATTGGACTGACTAGGCTATTCTGATCGCACCCTTCTACTCATGTGTTTACCTAGCTTCACTGGAAGTAGGAATCCCATCATGAAATTTACAGTTATACATTTTATGCAGCACAACATGTCCTTATATCTCAGCTCTGGGATGTGGTAGGGCAACAATTACCACACCACTGTCTTCGTCAGGACCTCCCTGACACACGGTGTGGGTTTGAACAAGATCTGAAGAGGTCACATATTTCACCCAAAAAACACTAAGGGGTACCCCTTTGTGTTTTTTCAGACTAAATTTTTGACCGTCTCAGATTTCTTCCAAACTCACAATGTTCATTAGGCAGGTCCTGACTTACACAAAGGTGTGATTATTTTCAGCCTATCTCATCCCAAAGCTGAGATATGAGGACAAACTGAACTGGGATTTTCTCTCAATAGGTTTATTGGTGTTGAATATATTGGAATTAAATTCATGAGCTTTTTATACGTCCAATAAAGCAAAATACAGATGCAATGTAGGATATATTGGACTGACTAGGCTTTTCTGATCGCACCCTTCTACTCATGTGTTTACCTAGCTTCACTGGAAGTAGGAATCCCATCATGAAATTTACAGTTATACATTTTATGCAGCACAACATGTCCCTATATCTCAGCTCTGGGATGTGGTAGGGCAACAATTACCACACCACTGTCTTCGTCAGGACCTCCCTGACACACGGTGTGGGTTTGAAGAAGATCTGAAGAGGTCACATATTTCACCCAAAAAAACACTAAGGGGTACCCCTTTGTGTTTTTTTAGACTAAATTTTTGACCATCTCAGATTTCTTCCACACTCACGATGTTGATTAGGCAGGTCCTGACTTACACAAAGGTGTGATTATTTTCAGCCTATCTCATCCCAAAGCTGAGATATGAGGACAAACTTAACTGGGATTTTCTCTTAATAGGTTTATTGGTGTTGAATATATTGGAATTAAATTTATAAGCTTGTTATACGTCCAATAAAGCAAAATACAGATGCAATGTAGGATATATTGGACTGACTAGGCTTTTCTGATCGCACCCTTCTACTCATGTGTTTACCTAGCTTCACTGGAAGTAGGAATCCCATCATGAAATTTACAGTTATTAATTTTATGCAGCACAGCATGTCCCTATATATTAGCTTTGGGATGTGGTAGGACAAAAATTACCACACCACTCTCTTCGTCAGGACCTCTCTGACACACGGTGTGGGTTTGAAGAAGATCTGAGGAGGTCACATATTTCACCCAAAAAAACACTAAGGGGTACCCCTTTGTGTTTTTTTAGACTAAATTTTTGACCGTCTCAGATTTCTTCCAAACTCACGATGTTGATTAGGCAGGTCCTGACTTACACAAAGGTGTGATTATTTTCAGCCTAACTCATCCCAAAGCTGAGATATGAGGACAAACTTAACTGGGATTTTCTCTCAATAGGTTTATTGGTGTTGAATATATTGGAATTAAATTTATGAGCTTGTTATACATCCAATAAAGAAAAATACAGATGCAATGTAGGATATATTGGACTGACTAGGCTATTCTGATCGCACCCTTCTACTCATGTGTTTACCTAGCTTCACTGGAAGTAGGAATCCCATCATGAAATTTACAGTTATTAATTTTATGCAGCACAGCATGTCCCTATATCTTAGCTTTGGGATGTGGTAGGACAAAAATTACCACACCACTGTCTTCGTCAGGACCTCCCTGACACACGGTGTGGGTTTGAACAAGATCTGAAGAGGTCACATATTTCACCCAAAAAAACACTAAGGGGTACCCCTTTGTGTTTTTTCAGACTAAATTTTTGACCTTCTCAGATTTCTTCCAAACTCACGATGTTGATTAGGCAGGTCCTGACTTACACAAAGGTGTGATTATTTCCAGCCTATCTCATCCCAAAGCTGAGATATGAGGTCTAACGTAAGTGGGATTTTCTCTCAATAGGTTTATTTGTGTTGAATATATTGGAATTAAATTTATGAGCTTGTTATACATCCAATAAAGAAAAATACAGATGCAATGTAGGATATATTGGACTGACTAGGCTTTTCTGATCGCACCCTTCTTCTCATGTGTTTACCTAGCTTCACTGGAAGTAGGAATCCCATCATGAAATTTACAGTTATTAATTTTATGCAGCACAGCATGTCCCTATATCTTAGCTTTGGGATGTGGTAGGGCAAAAATTACCACACCACTGTTTTCGTCAGGACCTCTCTGACACACGGTGTGGGTTTGAAGAAGAGCTGAGGAGGTCACATATTTCACCCAAAAAAACACTAAGAGGTACCCCTTTGTGTTTTTTTAGACTAAATTTTTGACCGTCTCAGATTTCTTCCAAACTCACGATGTTGATTAGGCAGGTCCTGACTTACACAAAGGTGTGATTATTTTCAGCCTAACTCATCCCAAAGCTGAGATATGAGGACAAACTTAACTGGGATTTTCTCTCAATAGGTTTATTGGTGTTGAATATATTGGAATTAAATTTATGAGCTTGTTATACATCCAATAAAGCAAAATACAGATGCAATGTAGGATATATTGGACTGACTAGGCTATTCTGATCGCACCCTTCTACTCATGTGTTTACCTAGCTTCACTGGAAGTAGGAATCCCATCATGAAATTTACAGTTATTAATTTTATGCAGCACAGCATGTCCCTATATCTTAGCTTTGGGATGTGGTAGGGCAAAAATTACCACACCACTGTTTTCGTCAGGACCTCTCTGACACACGGTGTGGGTTTGAAGAAGAGCTGAGGAGGTCACATATTTCACCCAAAAAAACACTAAGAGGTACCCCTTTGTGTTTTTTTAGACTAAATTTTTGACCATGTCAGATTTCTTCCAAACTCACGATGTTGATTAGGCAGGTCCTGACTTACACAAAGGTGTGATTATTTTCAGC